>NC_137925.1:35931569-35959069 GCF_963457725.1 Sprattus sprattus | reverse complement strand
AGAGCCCATAGACGTCATATAGGTGTATATATATGATATGATATGATATGATATATATATATATGATGTCTATGGGAGAGCCTGATCAGTGGCTGGCCACACACGCGCGCGCGCGCGCACACACACTCACACTCACATTAACTCGCTCTCTCCCTGACAGATGAGCTGGGGACAGACGCACAATGTCCCTATCACAGTCTACAATAAGTTCGGCTATACATGCAGTTACGTCAGGTCTAGTCCGACATGCTGGGGAATTCATACAATTTCCCGTAACACCCGACAGCCAAGAGCGGGCTAAGCAGGCGTTCTGGGAGAAGTTCCCTGGCGTCCTTGGCACTATAGACTGCACCCATATTCACATACGTGCCCCCCCAGTGTTTTACACAACATTGCCATGAATCATGGATGTGTAAATGAGGATAGATTAGAGGACTTTAGAAGACGTGAGGTTGAACTGCATGTGCCGATGGGTGCATTATTATTACCATACATACATAACCTAGTGATTCAGTGAGGGTGAACCCAAAACATCGGAAAGTGTGTTTTTGTGACTTTTATTTCAAATATGTTGCCACCAAAAAACGAATGCTAGTAACTGAAAAAATACAAACGAGAAATGAAAGTAGAAACATTTCTCCAAACAAGCATGGGAAAATATTGCCGTGATTGTTTCTGGTAACACACGTTCTGGTGGCCTCACAGTCTTCCTCCAGGTAATTCCGCCATTATAATAACAAGCCGCTATGTGCACCTCGCTCTTAAAGGGAATGTGAGATGACGCTCTGATTGGTTTATTGCATATTACGCCCAAACCACACCTATGGCTGAGTAACCTCCTTTGGACCAACCCTTTCGACACTTGCGCTGGGCGCAAGTGTGTTTTTTCCGCCGTTAAAATAGCAACTGCGCCATGGAGCCGCCCACACAGCTACTTGCGTTTGGCGCCGTCCTACTTGCGTTTCTGATCGGCAAGATAGGGCCCTTAATGTGTTTGAGACCATCAGTTGAGTTGTACAGAGGCAGGGTTGGTGCACAGTTCTATACAGTGAATAAGCCTATTGGACTACAGTGCTGCGTAGATGTTGGCTGCCAAGTCTTAAGAATTTTGCTGCACTGAAGCAATTTGGTAGTCTGGGAAGTCCCGCCCCTCTTCTTCCGGCCAATTTGATTTTGCCTTCAGATTCAGTCTGGCGAGGCGGCTATAAAAAACTTAGTTCAGCATTGTAAGGATCCTTGGAGCCAATCACAAACTGGCTATTGGCTACCTGGCGCGCCATTGGCGGATTTAAATTATCCACGACTACGTAACAAAAGCGACGGCAAAGAGAGAAGCACAGCAAAACTTCTATACTGCTCTTGCGGCTTTCTTGGATGATTTCAAAGGCAAGTTTTCTTTGAAAATAGAACAGAAACTTGCCCTGGAACAATTCATACAGAAAAAAGATGTGTTTGCTTTATTACCGATCGTTGTATCGTTGTATAGTATCGTTGGTCTGATTGGTTAAAGGAGTGTCCAATTACGTGACTGAAGTGGACCTCCATTGAGTAGTTCGCCAGACTAACTGAGCAAATGAAATGCAGTGAAGGGGCGGGGAATTCCCAGACAAGCAATTTGGTGTATGTGACCAAAAAACACTTTGACTTTGACTTTGAGTTCTAATCCATATTATGGAAAGAATCAGTCAACTAGGTAAAGAGAAACGACATTCTATCATTCTTTAAGACAGAAAGGTCAGTCATTCCAGATGATTTCAAGAACTTTGAATGTTTCCTCAAGTGCAGTGGCAAAAAGCATCAAATGCTATGATGAAACTGGCTCTCATGAGGACCGCCCCAGGACAGGAAGACCAAGAGTGACCTCTGCTGCCGAGGATAAGTTCATTAGAGTTACCAGCCTCAGACACCGCAAATGAACAGCACCTCAGATTAGAGCTCACATAAATGATTTGCAGAGTTCAAGTAGCAGACACATCTCAACATCAACTGTTCAGAGAAGACTGCGTAAATCAGGCCTTCATGGTCGAATTGCTGCAAAGAAGCCACTACTGAGGAACAACAACAAGAAGAAAAGACTTGCTTTGGCCAAGAAACACAAGGAATGTACATTAAACCAGTGGAAAACTGTACTTTGGTCTGATGAGTCTAAATCTGAGATTTTTGGTTCCACCCGCCGTGTCTTTGTAAAATGCAGAATAGGTGAGCGGATGGTGTGGATCCCACCGTGAAGCACGGATGAGGTGGTGTGGTGGTGTGGGGGTGCTTTGCTGGTGACACTGTTGGTGATTTATTCAAAATTCAAGGCCTACTTAATCAACATAGCTACCACACTATTCTGCAGCGACATACCATCCCATCTGGTTTGTGCTTAGTGGGACCAGCATTTGTATTTAAACAGGACAATGAGGTTTGTGTGGAGTGGTGTGAGTGGTGTGTGTGGTGTGGTGTGGTGTGGTGTGTGGTGTGGTGTGGTGAGGTGAGGTGAGGTGAGGTGTGGTCTGGTGTGGTGAGGTGTGGTGTGGTGTGGTAAGGTGTGGTGAGGTGAGGTGAGGTGAGGTGAGGTGTGGTCTGGTGTGGTGTGGTGTGGTGTGGTAAGGTGTGGTGAGGTGAGGTGAGGTGAGGTGAGGTGAGGTGAGGTGAGGTGAGGTGTGGTAAGGTGTGGTGAGGTGAGGTGAGGTGAGGTGTGGTCTGGTGAGGTGAGGTGAGGTGAGGTGAGGCGAGGCGAGGTGTGGTGTGGTCTGGTGTGGTGCTGGTGTGATGCAGGTTCACGCAGTCATATAGAGGTACACACACACTCAGACACAGGTTCACACAGTCATATAGAGGTACACACACACTCAGACACAAGTTCACGCAGTCATATAGAGGTACACACACACTCAGACACAAGTTCACGCAGTCATATATAGGTACACACACACTCAGACACAGGTATACACAGTCATATAGAGGTACACACACACTCAGACACAGGTTCACACAGTCATATAGAGGTACACACACACTCAGACACAAGTTCACGCAGTCATATAGAGGTACACACACTCATATATAGGTACACACACTCATATACAGGTACACATTCTCATATACAGGTACACACACACTCAGAAACAGGTATACACAGTCATATATAGGTACACACACTCAGAAACAGGTATACACAGTCATATAGAGGTACACACACACTCAGACACAAGTTCACGCAGTCATATATAGGTACACACACTCATATACAGGTACACACACACTCAGAAACAGGTATACACAGTCATATATAGGTACACACAGTCATATATAGGTACACACAGGCGGGTAGTTGCCCAGGGTCTCGGCCACCAGGGGGCTTTGTCGTATTTAAGTCGATTATTATTATTTTATTTTTTTAATAATTAAAATAAATCACTTGTCATTGCAAACGAATGACAATTCATAAAAAGCATAAAAACACGATTTTTTTTTTTATTTTAAGCATAAACCTAAAATTTATCTTAAATCCATCATGGAACAAATTAGTCCAGGTCACGTGACGTTTCTGTCATGGACAATTTGATGTGTGGTGGCGTGTGTAGTTTCAAAGTAAAGCATGAAACGATTTCTAACTGGCAGTAAGAAAAGACAGAGGAAAAGGGAGGATGAGAAGTTCAGGGAGAAATTACCTTAGGTAGCACAATATTTTCATTTAACCCTCACTATAATTCTTCTGTTAACATGTTTCTTTCTTGCTTGCCATTGTCACAGAGAGTTTGTGCATTGAGGATGGTTTCTACGCCACTTTTATTCCATTCTCATATACAGGTACACACACACTCAGACACAGGTATACACAGTCATATACAGGTACACACACACTCAGACACAGGTATACACAGTCATATATAGGTACACACACACTCAGACACAGGTATACACACACTCAGACACAACTATACACAGTCATAATAGGTACACACACTCATATATAGGTACACACTCTCATATACAAGTACTCACACTCTCAGAAACAGGCATACACAGTTAAAGGTCGGCATAGCTTGTGCAGTTAGATAATGATAAGTTAGTGCAGTTAGGTAATAATAATAAATATAAAGAAAAACGTTTCTGTAAGGAAAATAAATGGGCATAATAGCCACATACAAATAAGCACAATATAAGTCGACTTTACATAGCTAAAAGGACCACATTATCTAGTCCAAAGTGAGAGCTTGTAAGACTTTCGTCTTATTGACACAACAACTCTCTCGACACAAAGAAAAGGCGAGTTAAAGTAGCCTATACGAACCTCCAAGTGGCTAAGACCAATAATGAATTGCATGTGTGCCGTTGGCAGGAACCAACACCTGTGGCTCACAGCAGCCATACTCAAACACAATGTCCCAAACAGCCGGAAAAAACAGACTACACCAACGTAGAAATCACGGCTCAGTGACAGCATAGCCGACACATAATAAATCAGCTAAATTCTTGCCCTGTCACATACTCTCACTCATACATAGGTACAGACACTCATATACGATACACACACTGATATACAGGTACACACACTCAAATACTTAGGTGAGCTCAGGAATGTGAGCCGGCATGTCCTGTATGTGTGTGTGTGTGAGTGTGTCCTGCTGTCTCAGAGCAAATTGAAACTCCCTTAATGTCCCATAATTCCTGATCTTTGTTCCCTAGTGCTGCTTCCATCTGCTGCTTTCGTTAGAGTCACCACATACCCACACACACACGCACACACACACACGCCCACACGCCCACAGACACACACGCCCACAGACACACACACTCATGCCCACAGCTACACACACAAACACACACACAAACATGTCCACAGACATACACACACACACACACACACACACACAAACACACACACACACACACACACACACACACTCACACATGTCCACAGACACACACATACACACACACACACAAACACACGAACACACACAGACACACACACACCCCAACACACACAAAAACACACACCCACACACACACACGCGCGCGCGCACACACACATGAACACACACAGAGCACTCTTTCTCTCCAGGGGAAGCTCATCTTTTACTTTGTGCTGAGCTGCATTGTTCAGTGACCTCGATTTGCACTGCCGCAGTCACAGCAGATGTCCTCCCTCTCCCTCTACTTCTGTCTCTCTCTCTCTTCCTCTCTCCCCCTCTACCTCTCTGCCACTCTATCTCTCCCCCTCTACCTCTCTATCTCTTCCCCTCTACCTCTCTGCCACTCTATCTCTCCCCCTCTACCTCTCTGCCACTCTATCTCTCCCCCTCTACCTCTCTATCTCTCCCTCTCTACCTCTTTATCTCTCTATCTCTCCCCCTCTACCTCTCTATCTCTCACTCTTTATCTCCCCCTCTCCCCTCTCCCTCTCCATCGCACCGCCTCTTCCTCTCTACCTCTCAAACTGTCCACTTCTCCCTCTTTCCCTCTCCCTCTAGATCTTACTCTCTCTCCCTCTCCCTGTCCCCTCTCTACCGCTCTATCTCTCCCCCTCTGACTCTTTACCTCTCCACTTCTCCCCCTCTACCTCTCTCCCTCTCCCCATCTTCCTCTCTCCCTCTCTCTCCCCCTCTACCTCTCTCTCTTGTTTTCTCCCCCTCTACCTCTCTCTTTCTCCCTCTACCTCTCTCTCTTGTTCTCTACGTCTCTTTCTACCTCGCCCTCACCCTTTATTCATCCCCCTCTACTTCTCTACCTTACCCTATAATTATATACCTTTGTTTCTCTTCCTTTCTCTCCCCTTCATTCTCTCCTCCCTCTCTCTCTTCTTCTGTCTCTCCCCCCTCTCCTATCTATCCCCCTCTCCCTCTCTCTCCCTCCCTCTCTACTTCTGTCTCTCCCTCCCTACCTCCTTCTCCCCCCTCTCTCTCTCTACTTCTATCTCTCCCTCTGCCCCCTCTCTCTCTCTACTTCTGTCTCTGTGGTTATCCATCTTCCTTCCTTCCCTCCCTCTATCTATCGCTCTTTCATTCTTGCCTTCTATTTATATGCTTTTTCTTCCCTTGCTCACTCTCTCATTTTCTCCTCCTCTCTTTCTCCCTCCACTCCATATCCCTCTCTCCCTGACTCTTCTTCATCCCCCCTTCCATCTCGAGTATAACTGAGGTATGTGATGAGAGTATAACTGAGGTCTGTGATGAGAGTATAATAGAGTATAACTGAGGGATGTGATGAGAGTATAATAGAGTATAACTGAGGTCTGTGATGAGAGTATAATAGAGTATAACTGAGGGATGTGATGAGAGTATAATAGAGTATATCTGAGGTCTGTGATGAGAGTATAATAGAGTATAACTGAGGTCTGTGATGAGAGTATAATAGAGTATAACTGAGGGATGTGATGAGAGTATAATAGAGTATAACTGAGGTCTGTGATGAGAGTATAATAGAGTATATCTGAGGTATGTGATGAGAGTATAATAGAGTATTACTGAGGGATGTGATGAGAGTATAATAGAGTATAACTGAGGTCTGTGATGAGAGTATAATAGAGTATATCTGAGGTCTGTGATGAGAGTATAATAGAGTATAACTGAGGTCTGTGATGAGAGTATAACTGAGGTCTGTGATGAGAGTATAATAGAGTATAACTGAGGTCTGTGATGAGAGTATAATAGAGTATAACTGAGGTCTGTGATGAGAGTATAATAGAGTATATCTGAGGTATGTGATGAGAGTATAATAGAGTATTACTGAGGAATGTGATGAGAGTATAATAGAGTATATCTGAGGTCTGTGATGAGAGTATAACTGAGGTCTGTGATGAGAGTATAATAGAGTATAACTGAGGTCTGTGATGAGAGTATAATAGAGTATAACTGAGGGATGTGATGAGAGTATAATAGAGTATATCTGAGGTCTGTGATGAGAGTATAACTGAGGTCTGTGATGAGAGTATAATAGAGTATAACTGAGGTCTGTGATGAGAGTATAATAGAGTATAACTGAGGTCTGTGATGAAAGTATAATAGAGTATATCTGAGGTATGTGATGAGAGTATAATAGAGTATATCTGAGGTATGTGATGAGAGTATAATAGAGTATATCTGAGGTCTGTGATGAGAGTATAATAGAGTATAACTGAGGGATGTGATGAGAGTATAATAGAGTATAACTGAGGTCTGTGATGAGAGTATAATAGAGTATAACTGAGGTCTGTGATGAGAGTATAATAGAGTATATCTGAGGTCTGTGATGAGAGTATAATAGAGTATAACTGAGGGATGTGATGAGAGTATAATAGAGTATAACTGAGGTCTGTGATGAGAGTATAATAGAGTATATCTGAGGTCTGTGATGAGAGTATAATAGAGTATATCTGAGGTCTGTGATGAGAGTATAATAGAGTATATCTGAGGTATGTGATGAGAGTATAACAGAGTATAACTGAGGTATGTGATGAGAGTATAATAGAGTATAACTGAGGTCTGTGATGAGAGTATAATAGAGTATATCTGAGGGATGTGATGAGAGTATAACTGAGAGATGTGATGAGAGTATAATAGAGTATAACTGAGGTCTGTGATGAGAGTATAATAGAGTATAACTGAGGTCTGTGATGAGAGTATAATAGAGTATATCTGAGGTATGTGATGAGAGTATAATAGAGTATATCTGAGGTCTGTGATGAGAGTATAATAGAGTATAACTGAGGTCTGTGATGAGAGTATAATAGAGTATATCTGAGGTCTGTGATGAGAGTATAATAGAGTATCACTGAGGTCATTGATGAGAGTATAATAGAGTATATCTGAGGTATGTGATGAGAGTATAATAGAGTATATCTGAGGTCTGTGATGAGAGTATAATAGAGTATAACTGAGGTCATTGATGAGAGTATAATAGAGTATAACTGAGGTCTGTGATGAGAGTATAATAGAGTATATCTGAGGTCTGTGATGAGAGTATAATAGAGTATATCTGAGGGATGTGATGAGAGTATAACTGAGGTATGTGATGAGAGTATAATAGAGTATATCTGAGGTCTGTGATGAGAGTATAATAGAGTATAACTGAGGTCTGTGATGAGAGTATAATAGAGTATATCTGAGGTATGTGATGAGAGTATAATAGAGTATAACTGAGGTCATTGATGAGAGTATAATAGAGTATATCTGAGGTATGTGATGAGAGTATAATAGAGTATATCTGAGGTCTGTGATGAGAGTATAATAGAGTATATCTGAGGTCTGTGATGAGAGTATTACTGAGGGATGTGTAAGTAAGTAAGTAACTAAGTAAGTAAGTAAGTAAGTAAAGTTTATTTTTAGAGCACATTTAAAAACAGCTCGCACTGACCAAAGTGCTGTGCATAGAAAGAATAATAAAATAAGACAAAATAAAATGGAAAAAAGTAGATAAGAAAATAAATACACATACCAATCAGTGATTTAAGCTAAGGCGACACCAACAGACAACACTTAATTACAGACATAACAGGGTGAGAAAATTAGAACACAGGGAAGGCCAATGTAAAAAGGTGCGTTTTGAGCCTGGTTTTAAAAAGTGTGATTGAGGGGACATTTCTAATGTCGAGTGGCAGTTGGTTCCACAGCTGGTGGCCGGCAACAGAAAAGGCACGATCACCTTTTTGCTTAAAGTGCATATGACACCTCAATACAACATTTTTCAAATAAATAAAACAAAGGAGGTATTACACAATCGATATATATGTTTACTTAAAATATAAAAATATACTTGTTAAAATCAACATTTGAATTCCGCACCACTGAGCTACCAACTTCGCAAGTTACTCACTTCCGTCCTGCGTTATAAAAGGGAAATGACAGCAATGGCGGGACTCTTTTGAACTTGGTCACTGTCAACAAGGTCAAAGTCGTCCTTACCATTCGGTGTTTTGCAGTCTCTGCATATCTCTCGGAATTTCGCCTACCGCGTTTCCGTGCGCCCCATCCACATGCACATGGTCAGAGGCAGAGTGGGACACAAAAATCCACCGGGACAATTTTGTCTGCACCGGCCCACCACCAGCTCACAACGAGCCCATCTGGCCCAAGTTACGTTCACTGTACAAAGGCAGAGCGATACGCAGGTGCCATTTCCCATGAGGCTTTGCTTTGACCATTCTACATGAATTTTTTAACAAAAAAAAACTATTTAAATCGCTGGCCAATTTATATTTGTGGTCATGAAGTTATATAAAGTCTGAATAAAAAGAATTAGATCAAGATAGGAGGTTAAGCAAAAATCAGTAGGCTGGATTAATGAAAGTGAGTTCGGCACCCACCATTAGTGAGAAGTAGATCGACAACTAGTGCTATATATATTGGTTGGACAACATTAATATTCAGCTGTCGGAGAACATGGCGATTTTTGACGGTCATACACGTAAACATTAGCTGGTACACAGCAGGTTATCATTCGTAACAATATCACTGTATTGGATGTCACGAGTAGAAACTTGTCTGAAACCTAGCACTGAGAGTGAAAAATGGTTGCTTTTTCCACATATTGCAGTTACTGAAGCCAGCAGACTATTTATACAACATATTTAACTTTTATTATTGTAACCTTGTCACAGTAGGATATTAACTTGACCACTTTGCTTCATAGAAGTACACTCTACAAGGGTGTGGATGGGCACCCATATGACATTGGGCTGCTCTGCATTGATGACATTTACATGGACTTCGCTATAGAAGAGAGGCCCCTCATAGCAACCATGTCCATCAGTGTAGAGAAAACGCTCATTTGGCTTAGCCCAAAAGGGAAGTGTGCTGTCATATCAGCAGCCCATACTACAAACTAAGCTTGTAGAGATTCATATGGATGCTCCACCTTTCCCAATTCTTCCCAATGAAAACCATCGTCTTGCTGCTACAGACTGTGTGCATGAGCTGACAGAACATGAACAAGCCAATCTGAAAAGCTTAAATGTTACTTTTGAAATTGCAAGAGTCATTGAGGTGGCTACCAGAGAGCAGGCTGGTAGTTCAGAGTGGCATCAGCTGCGCAAGGCAAGAATTACCTCCTCCCACTTTAGAGAGGTGTGCTTCGTGAGGGGAGACGATTCAGCACAGTCTCTGGCGGAACACATCCTGAAAGGAACGAGGCAGACTGATGACATAAAAAGAGGTGCACACACACATAACTGTTCATTTCTAAATTAAATTAACTATTACCTTGCGGGGGGACACTGTTGCCCCCCATATACAGGCTTCATTGCCCGCCGGGAGATGGTTCAAGTCTGGCCGTTTATTTCCTAGGGTTAGGGTTCATTTCCTAATTACAATAATTTCCATAATGATCACTGTATTGCGGTCATTCAACTCAAATTTAGAAACATCTTTTACTCACACAGGGGCAGATATGGAGTTTACGGCAGCCCAAGACTACAGCAAAATCAGAAACGTAAATGACATGCCCTGTGGCCTAATTGTTCATCCTGACGCTCCATGGCTTGGCACCTCACCAGATGGCCTTGTGTTCGACCCCCTCGCTCAGCCACCTTTTGGCCTAGTAGAGGTCAAGTGCCCCAACGTCACCAGCTATGTTGACTGCAAGTACCTGAACATGAAGGAAGGCACACTGCACTTAAAGGAAAGCCACATGTACTACTGGCAGGTGCAGGAGCAACTTATGCTGACAGGAATGGCATGGTGTGACTTTGTGGTTTGTGCCCAAGATGACATGCTGATTCAAAGAATCATAGTTGATCCAGAAGTGACAAAAGTCATTAGAGAAAAGGCAGACGGTTTTTTTTTCAAAATGTATATGCCCAAATACCTGACGTTTAACAGACGTTAGGTACTTGGCACAACATTTAAGAGACTACATTAAACTCATTTTGTGCAAACATATTTCAATTGTACTTCATGTACTAATTAATTTACAATATGTACAATGGTTTTGTTACCTGAAGTTTTTTACTAAGTTATACGGTTAAACACACAACCGACTGGTTACCCGAAGTTTTCACAAAGTTATACGGTTAAACACACAACCGACTGGTTAACCGAACATTTCAAACAGTAGAAAATACATAGCTGCAAGCTAACGTAGCTAACCGATATTCAACCTGTTGACATCGTATCTTGGTCGCATCGGGTTTAATTCATTTTGACAACACGTCTCTTACCTTGAACGCCTACTCCTCATGCCACGAAGTTGCTACACTAATCGTCCGTAATACAATGCACAAATGCAAAATTAAAACAAAACAATATTGTTGCTAAGGACTGCTGGTTTAACCTTAGACAGTACACGTGAACAGCCCTTTCGCTGCTGCTCGGTCATCCTGTTCATGCACCCCTGATGGCTCCGCTTCTTCCCGCCAGGATACCCAGTGGCGGGAAATAACAGATCAGTGGACAATCGATACAGATGCATATGGTGTTAACATTTCAGTTTAAAGATTAGAGTAAGAGAGTGTTGGAATATGTGTGCTTTCAGCTACCTTATCACACGCAAACATAAAACCAAACTCAGGACAATGCTCTCCCTAACGCACAGCGCAGCGTGGTTGCTGCCAAAGCATACTTGATATTTGTTTCAACATTTGCAAATAATTTTCTATCGTTAGTTTTCTAGAGCATCGGTTAGTGCAAATTATATACATTTACAGGCAATCAATAGTTCATTAATAAAACACGTTCATTTATTAAAATATCAAATTATTCAAGGAGCGCTCCAAAAACCTGCTTACCTTCCGTAGAGAAGGTCAATCTCTAAAGTACGGGTGGCACAAACGCCCAAAATGCGTTAAAGGGAAATTAAATAAACTAGCAGTCGCCCAGCCTCATATTGAACCTTAGTGAATGCAGTATAGCATTTGGAACATTTCCAGATTTCACACAAACCATCAAAAAGCATTGGATCACAATGGTATGTGAAATACAAATTTTGTTCAAATTCACTTAATCTAAGCAAGGTTCATTTCAACTCTGTTACATACATCTACTTCAATACAATTGAATACAGGTTTTTTTTGTTTTGTATCCCGACGTAAGACATTTAGTGTAGGGTGATTGCAGGAAGATAGGTGCAATGTGATGTGTTCAATTCTGTAGACCTGTGGAAATATGCAAAGCATACTTGTTTTAAAAACTTGCTGTCCATCACCATTCAAAGCAAAACCTGTTTAGTGGAAAGCCCACTCACCACGTCAAGGTACAGGTCATGAGTGGGGTGTTAGTGAGACAGGACAAGACGGAAGACAAGGTTAATGAAAATGCAAATCAGGCTTATTTGAGAAATGTGTATGTATTTAACAAAGACATGCAACGAAGACATACAAACTTCACAGGGACATACATAGAACATGGTATATAAACAACTTACCTTTAAAGGGGAAACTCAAGAGAAAACTACACTTACCTGTCCCCTTACAAAACCTAGTCCCCTAGTCCCTTAGTCCCCTTACAAAAAACTCAAACAAGGCACATCTAACCCCAGGTGTCTGCTGACAGATGCAAGTCACACTTGGGAACCGTAAAGGACATCCTACTAGTGCAACATACACTGCCCGCTGACCGAACCTGTAAAACTCTAACAAGGCACATCTAACCCCAGGTGTCCTCTGACCAAACCTGTAAGACTCAAACAAGGCACATCTAACCCCAGGTGTCCTCTGACCAAACCTGTAAGACTCTAACAAGGCACATCTAACCCCAGGTGTCCTCTGACCAAACCTGTAAGACTCAAACAAGGCACATCTAACCCCAGGTGTCCTCTGACCAAACCTGTAAGACTCTAACAAGGCACATCTAACCCCAGGTGTCCTCTGACCAAACCTGTAAGACTCAAACATGGCACATCTAACCCCAGGTGTCCTCTGACCAAACCTGTAAGACTACATCAGTCAACTGTTAGTAGAACTACAGCAACGCACGTCCAACTGTTTAAGCAATCTATTTGGCCCAAGCCTTGACCATTTGAAAGAAGGCAGGCTACTGCAAAAAGCTGGTTGATACTACCAGCAATAGTAAGAGGGATGATGGAATCAAATAATTAATTCTGTTTGATGCGCCTAATCACTCTCTCCACATGTATTCTCAGCCGGGCAATTTCCTGAGTAGCTAAAACATCGAGACAGCTGAGAGTTCTTTCCCAGAAAAGGTGGTCTGTGTACTTTGCCCGGTACTAAATCATCAATTGTAAAACCTTTATCAACCATTACAGCCATGTCTTTATCTAGTAAAGGGATGATTCCAGATTGCTTAAACAGTTCTTTATCACTAATAGAACCTGAGTACAGTGTTGACACAAAGGTGTCAGCACCGTGTGGGGACACACCAATCATTCCCTTTACTGTGGTATGAGATTTGTACTGGGAGTACATCTCACTCTGCAAAAGGAGTGAGGAAGGGGTTTGGCATTTTAGTTCCGTGCAGTCCACTATGACCTGTGTGTCTGAGTACCTTTCAAACTCGCTAGGCATCATGGCACGGACTGCATCAGGGGCCATCCAAATGCCCACAGCACCCAAAACTGTGTACAGAAAATTAGCCCAGGTTCTAATTGTTCTACTAACAGTTGACTGATGTATGTTTAAGCGGTCCGCCAGATCCATCTCCTTCAGACCCAGAGACAGATAGACCAAAAAAAGGAACAGCTCATCAATCAGTGGTAGACAACGGTTTGGTCTACGTGGCAGGTCGGCAGTCATATCTGAAACTGTGGTCGTCGATGACTGTCCAACACGGACAATTCTTCTGGAGACAGGTTCTACCTGATGAAACCAAAATGCCTGGAAATGGCGGTAGCTGGCAAATCTAGGGGGGGGGGGGAATTAATTGTAAGACCATGTTGGATTGTAGGCATACATCATGAGCAGCACAATAGCAAGCAACTTTCAAAATGTCTCCCATGAAGAAGTGCATGATGTCCTGTGTAGTGCACAACTTTTGCTGTGTTTGTGTAACTTAGCTTGTAGCATTTGGGTGGTAGCTTTTGTGTAGTGAAGCTTTAATAATGGCAGAGTAACTGACAGCTTAGCTCACTAACATTACTAAGTAGCTTGCCCAACACAGACTCATAAAGACGACGTAATGCTTCAACCTAGTCTAGAATGAATGTCTAGCCAGCCTTATGATAAGCAACAGTAACATAACTGGCAGGCACTGAAAGAGGAGCAGCATTTACTGAAGTGAATTAATAACTTGTTTCCTACCGTGTGTAAAACCTGATGTCCTCATCGGAGGCCTTGTACCTTTCTATTCCAAAGACCTGTCTCAACGACACCTCCTCCAGTCGCCTCCGTAGCTCCGAGATGGCCTGCTGCTGTGTGTCAATCTTTTCGTAGGCCAGCTCCAGAAAAGAAGGTTCTGGTCTGCTATCATAATCATGACACCTCAAAGACACGCTGGCATCGACCAGCTCCTCATCCCCACCCTCATCCTCATCCTCCTCTTGCCGCTGTCTCCTCTGCCACACGCCTGGTCGAGCGACCGGCAGGCTGAAGTTGTTCCAAGTGAACAACACTGGAATCGCCCCGGGTTTCAAACGGCGTCGGTCTCCCTCAATCACATCTTCTGGCATAAATGCCGACTGCAGACAGTGGTGTATCTACTTACAAAGAAATTATCTCGCCTAATGTTTCGGACCCATATCGCTCTGACTGTCTCATCCTTCGGAAACTGGTGGAAACTTACGATGGAGTTAATTCTCCCCGACACAGAGCAGTTCGGCACACAACAAAAGCTGTTGCTCAGATGTTCCCGTTTTTGATATTTTAACATTCGTGACATTTTAATTAAAACAAATGCTGTAAAGTTTGACCAACAGTAAAAATTATTACAATAAGCGACACTTAGAAGTTACCTCAGAGAAGATAAGCAACCGCTACCACAGACCGCTACTGTCAACCTGAGTACGAAAGTGAGGAGCGGAAATAAAGACATCTGTCTAAGTCTGGTTTCCGGTTGGAACGTTGATCGTTCCGAATAATGTCAATTGAGTTTATGGTGTTAAATAGGATTCTAGGGCGATTGGAATGTTTGTTTATGATGTCAGAGAAATGCTTAGCCTTGGCTTTTTTAGCTGCAGCTTGGAAGTTGGCCAGGGAATTTCTGAATATTTCTAGGGAGACTAGAAGGTGGTCTTTTTTCCACTTACGCTCAGCAAACCTGCCTCAGATGGCTATCAAGCCACTGTTGAGGTTTAAAATTAGGACGTCTGAATTTAAGAGGGGCCACAGTCTCAAGGATAGCTGAACAAGATGTGTTAAAGAGGGATATTAGCTCATCAGGGCTGGAGCAGGGGTCATGGGCAGTGATAGAGGCAGTTATAGCATTTCCCAGGTAACACTCAGAGAACTTATTTGCAGTAAAAGAGTTAATATGACGAGAGTAGTGACCAGGAGATCTGGCTGTATACAGTGAGTTAAATAGTTGAACATTGAACACAATAGGCATATGGTCAGAGAAGGATGCATCCTCAATGCTTATGTTATCAATGGAAAACCCATGGGATAAAATCAGATCGAGGGTATGCCCATGAACATGTGTCGCCTGATTAATGTGTTGGAGGAGGCCAAATGACTCCATTACATGGCAAAAATCACTAACCAGGTGTTTGCCTGGGCAACAGACATGAATGTTAAAATCCCCCAAAATCAACAAACGGTCATAAGAGGAATGCAAAATGGGACAGAAAGTCTGAGAACTCTTGTATAAAATGTGTATCTGATTTGGGAGGCCTGTAAACAAGTGCGCATATCAATGGTGCATTAGTAGATTCTACTTTTACGCATTGTACTTCAAAGGAAGAAAAGCTCCCAGCAGAGAGTGTTTGTACCTTAAGCCGATTTTTAAAAATCAAAGCCACTCCACCTCCCCTTCCCGAACTCCTCGGAGTGCTTATGAATGAGCAGTTTGTGGGACAGAGATCGCCAAAAACAGATGTCAGCCAATCCATGTTTCTGTTAAAAACAGCATGTCCAGATCTCGCTGTGTGAAAAAGTCGTTTAAGATGAAGGTCTTGTTTGACACGGACCTGCAGTTCAGTAGCGACACTTTAGGCGCAAGGTAATCCGAAGGCTGTTTTGTAGCTTGTTTTCTCTTTTCACTGTGCGTTTGACAGAGATCAATGTTGGACTGGGACAGCAGATGGCGCTAGATGCTGTATGCTGCGGGGGGATCGTAGAGTCTACAGGAGATGGGCGGAAGTCAGAGGCAGGAAGTCATTTCAGGGCACGGCGACTGCATGTCACGGTATAATGGATATTTGCAGCTAGCAGGCAAGTGCCTTTCGCGTTTGGGTGTAATCCATCCCTCAAGTGCAGTGATTGTCTGTTCCAGAACACATCGAAATTGTCAATAAAGAGAGTGCAGTAGTGTGTATGAGAATGAAGTAGTGTGTATGAGTATGCAGTAGTGTGTATGAGAATGAAGTAGTGTGTATGAGTATGCAGTAGTGTGTATGAGTATGCAGTAGTGTGTATGAGTATGAAGCAGTGTGTATGAGTATGAAGCAGTGTGTATGAGTATGAAGCAGTGTGTATGAGTATGCAGTAGTGTGTATGAGTATGAAGCAGTGTGTATGAGTGTGCAGTAGTGTGTATGAGAGTGCAGTAGTGTGTATGAGTGTGCAGTAGTGTGTATGAGAGTGCAGTAGTGTGTATGAGTGTGCAGTAGTGTGTATAAGTGTGCAGTAGTGTGTATAAGTATGCAGTAGTGTGTATGAGTATGCAGTAGTGTGTATGAGTATGAAGCAGTGTGTATGAGTGTGCAGTAGTGTGTATGAGTATGCAGTAGTGTGTATGAGTATGAAGCAGTGTGTATGAGTGTGCAGTAGTGTGTATGAGAGTGCAGTAGTGTGTATGAGTGTGCAGTAGTGTGTATGAGTGTGCAGTAGTGTGTATGAGTATGCAGTAGTGTGTATGAGTATGAAGCAGTGTGTATGAGTGTGCAGTAGTGTGTATGAGAGTGCAGTAGTGTGTATGAGTGTGCAGTAGTGTGTATGAGAGTGCAGTAGTGTGTATGAGTGTGCAGTAGTGTGTATAAGTGTGTAGTAGTGTGTATGAGTATGCAGTAGTGTGTATGAGTATGCAGTAGTGTGTATGAGTATGCAGTAGTGTGTGAGAGTGTGTCTGTGTCTGTGTGTGCTCAGTAGATGGGGACTAACATGACACTTACATAAAGATTTGACTTCAACACACTGCTTGCCCTCTCCTTATATCTCGGATGTGTGTATGTTCACCAAGGCTTTGAACTGGTTCACGGAACGAAAACGAAAACCAGAAACTTTTGATGTTTTGCTAGGAACAGAAACGAAACCGGAAACTTTAAAAAAAAAATATGTTCCGGATCAGAATCGTTTCCCTAAAATAATGGTAACCGGTTAATAACGTTATTTTTTCGCTCTTTCACAAGATTCCTAAATGCAATATGATTGGTGATGTTCTCCTCCGGTCGTTCACTTAGAGAACCTTGCTGCGCGCCGCCAGCTAGTAGCCTTATCGGATCAAATCTATAGCCACCAGTCTCTCAAACTCAATCTTAAGAAGAGGTAAATATTGTACCAAGTGTCTCACACATGTTTGTTTTTAAATAGGAATTCTATAAGATAGGCTACGAATTTCTAATGCATTGTTGTAAAAATCTGCAGGGTCAAGTTAAGGAAATTATAGCTAAGTTATACAGTTAGCATTGGCAGTAGACTACCTGGCTATTGCCCAGCATAACCTACCCTAGTTTGTTAAGTCTTTATATAAAACGTAGGCTAATACGGTAGTTCTCATATTTGGAATTTTAACTTTTTTGTTCAGATGGGAAGACATTGCGAGAATCCTATGCGGCAGCATTATTCATTTGACCCCGCGACTAACAAATCCAAATACAACATTGATGGATGTATGTAGATACCATTGTAGTTTTGTAATATTTGTATTGTCTCTGTAGACAAAAATGCACTGATTGGGCCCTGACGAGGTTTGGCCAAATGCTGTTATGTTTTGTTTGCCCAATAAACAACATGGCATACATTTTCCTTGTCTTAACTCATGTATAATACTTACAAAATGTCAGAATTACAGTTGCCGCTTACATAATGTAGCCTATAGTGCTTTTTTAATGTTTAATGACAAGATAGAGACATATAAGATTATTTTAAAGTCCTAATGATCAGCCTACTTATTTGTATGTCCCGCAGCTGACATGGAACACTATTAACCGGTTCAGAAACTTTATTTTTTTGTTCTAACCGGTTCAGGAACGTCAATTTTAGGGTTGGAACGAAAACCGGAAACGTTAAAATTCTGTTTCTGTTCGGAACGAACCAATTGGGAAAAAATTCTGGTTCAAAGCCCTGATGTTCACGCATTAGTACCTGTGGGAACTGAACTAGCATTATGCTAATATAAGCATCTGACCTCTAATTCTGTCTTTCTGTGTGCGTGTGTGTGTGTGTGTGTGTGTATGGTGTGTATGTGAGATAAGTACCTGTGGGAAATAGCACTATTCTAATATATGTGTTCGACTTCTACACTCTGCTCACACTCTCTTCATCTCTCAGAAACTACAAAAAAAAACTGTGTGTGTGTGTGTGTGTGTGGATGACGTCCCATGAGGATAGTATAGCATCTGTATACCTGCCTATCTGTGTGTCTGCCTGCCAGTCTCCCTGCCTCCTCTCCCGGTACCATGGCTGCTGCTGTCTGATTAAGCTGTCTGGGTCCATCATAGTCAATTATCACAGGGGGGAGAACAGGGAGAGGGAGAGAGGGAGAGAGAGAGAGAGAGAGAGATGGGAGAGAGATAAAAAGAGTGGTGAGATGGATTGAGAGATAATGAGAGAGTTGATGAAGATGAAAAGATAAAGAGAGAGGTGATGAAGATGAAAATATAAAGAGAGAGGTTGGATGGATGGAGAGATAGAGAGAGAGGTTAGATGGATGGAGAGATAGAGAGAGGTGAGATGGAGAGATAGAGAGAAGTGAAGATGGAAGGAGAGATAAAGAGAGAGGTGATGAAGATGGAGAGATACAAATAGAGGTTAGATGGATGGAGAGATAAAGAGAGAGGTGATGAAGATGGAGAGATAGAGAGAGGGTAGATGGATGGAGAGATAGAGAGGGAGGTGAAGAGGATGGAGAGATAAAGAGAGGTGATGAAGATGGAGAGATAAAGAGAGGTTAGATTGATGAAGAGATAGAGAGAGAGGTAAGATGGATGGAGAGATAGAGAGAGAGGTGAGATGGAGAGATAGAGAGAGGTGATGAAGATGGAGAGATAAAGAGAGAGGTCAGATGGATGGAGAGATAGAGAGAGAGGTGAGATGGATGGAGAGATAAAGAGAGGTGATGAAGATGGAGAGATAAAGAGAGGTTAGATTGATGAAGAGATAGAGAGAGAGGTAAGATGGATGGAGAGATAGAGAGAGAGGTGAGATGGAGAGATAGAGAGAGGTGATGAAGATGGAGTGTAAGGTCTGTGCTCTGTCCCTGTGCTGTTTATTAGTTTGTCTCCCTTGTGTGTCATGTGATCTTTGTTCCTTGTCTAGTCTTTGTGCTTCCTTGTTCCCACCATGTGCTTTCCACCATGTGATTTCCTGTGTTTGTTTGTGTATGCCATGTGCCCTCTTGTTGTGTTCCGTGTCTCCACCCCTCACCTGTTCACAATCATCACCTGGTTTGTTGGTCTTATTGGTTTCTCCTGGGCCCTGTTAATTCCCCTCGTTTAGTCCACCTGTGTCTCATTGTCTGCTGCCTTGATTGTTATCACCTGTCCCTTGTTGTCTGTTGTGTGTGTATATATAGTCCATGTGTTCTTGTCTCTTGTTGCGTTATCGTATGTGTTACGTGTTTGTATCTCTTCCGTGATTTCCTCGTGTTCCTCCGTGTTCCTCCGTGTTCCTCCGTGTTCCTCCGTGTTCACCCGTGTTCACTTTGATTCATTATATTTCTCGTTTTGCCGACCCTGGACTGTACTCTGACTTCTCTTTTGCCTCACCCAATTGGATTGTTTGCCTGCTTATGGACTGCCTTACCGTGTACCGAACCCTGGAAAGTAAAAGTTTATTCTTCATTCTACTCCTGTTGTGTCTGAGTCGTGCATTTGAGTTCAACACCCCAACCTCAATCCGTAACATGGAGAGATAAAGAGAGAGGTGAGATGGATGGAGAGATAAAGAGAGAGGTGATGAAGATGGAGAGATAGAGAGAGAGGTGAGATGGATGGAGAGATAAAGAGAGAGGTGAGGAAGATGGAGAGATAGAGAGGTGAGATGGATGGAGAGATAAAGAAAGAGGTGAGATGGATGGAGAGATAAAGAGAGAGGTGAAGAGGATGGAGAGATAAAGAGAGAGGTGAGATGGATGGAGAGATAGAGAGAGAGGTGAGATGGATGGAGAGATAAAGAGAGAGGTGAGGAAGATGGAGAGATAAAGAAAGAGGTGAGATGGATGGAGAGATAAAGAGAGAGGTGAGATGGATGGAGATATAAAAAGAAAGGTGATGAAGATTGAGAGATAAAGAGAGGTGAGATGGATGGAGAGATAGAGAGGTGAGATGGATGGAGAGCTAAAGAGAGAGGTGAGATGGATGGAGAGATAAAGAGAGAGGTGAAGAGGATGGAGAGATAAAGAGAGAGGTGAGATGGATGGAGAGATAAAGAGAGAGGTGAGATGGATGGAGAGACAAAGAGAGAGGTGATGAAGATGGAGAGATAGAGAGAGAGGTGAGATGGATGGAGAGATAAAGAGAGAGGTGAGGAAGATGGAGAGATAAAGAAAGAGGTGAGATGGATGGAGAGATAAAGAGAGAGGTGAGATGGATGGAGATATAAAAAGAAAGGTGATGAAGATTGAGAGATAAAGAGAGGTGAGATGGATGGAGAGATAGAGAGGTGAGATGGATGGAGAGCTAAAGAGAGAGGTGAGATGGATGGAGAGATAAAGAGAGAGGTGATGAGGATGGAGAGATAGAGAGAGAGGTGAGATGGATGGAGAGTGTAGCCGGGATGGCCTCGCGGCGATGTAAAAGAAATGGAGGCAGTGTCTCGGATGTTTTGTGACAATGGCAAATGTTTAATGTCTTTTCCAATAGGGCCAAACACGCCGGAATGGAGAAAAGTCAAAAAGAAAAAAAAAAACTCCAAACCATATTTCTCAATAACGAAATAAACCCTAAACAATTCAGCTACAAACTAAACAATTAACCATCAATCAACAAAAGTTAAGTTTAACAATTTGTCGCACTCAAAGCTAAACAGTAACGTGCCCGAACAATTCAGCGCTAGATTGCAAACGTAACTCTCCAAAATCGTGAGTAGTTTTTACACCTAGTCGCACTCCAATCTAAACGTTTCACTTCCTCTGTCAAACAGGGATGGGAAGTTGTTCCCCTCTGACCTATCGCTCTCGACACCTGTTCTGCGCCGGTATTTTTTTTCTCCGGCCTGAACCATTGCACATTGCAAAATCAATAAAAAAAACTATCCGTTATTAGGTTCATCAATTAATACATTCGCCTACAGTGATACCCACAGGTTTACCCAAAGACAATCATTACATCTAATAAATACACAGCACCTCAAATAATCACACACATTACCTACCCCTCTCATACCACCCAACTTGGCGTGGGCACGTCTGACGTTCCATGCCCAACAGTTCAATGGTCCTTTCCCGACTTTCAATCGGGTCGTTTTCTCCGCTCTGCATTTGGAAATATGAAAACGTATGGCAAGTACTCCGCCCCTGTACAGCCTTGTTCAACGTTTGTATGCGTTGAAGGGAAGGCCATCCAGTCTCGGAATGTTCAGTGTGTATGTCTTTACCAATGCGGTCCTGATCGCGGTGATATATGCGGTTTATGTTTGTGTGCAAATAAAACATGCATGTGTACTCCGCGCTGTCCAGTGTGTTTGTTTCAGGCGAAAGATGTATTTCCATATTGGTAACGGGCAACCGCACCGTTATAGAGAGATAGAGAGAGAGGTGATGAGGATGGAGAGATAGAGAGAGAGGTGAGATGGAGAGATAGACAGAAAGGTGATGAAGATGGAGAGATCAAGAGAGAGTTGAGGAGGATGGAGAGATAAAGAGAGGGGAGATGGAAGGAGAGATAGAGAGAGAGATGATGAAGATGGAGAGATCAAGAGAGAGTTGTGGAGGATGGAGAGATAAAGAGAGGGGAGATGGAAGGAGAGATAGAGAGAGAGGTGATGAAAATGGAGAGATAAAGAAAGCGGTAAAGAGGATGGAGAGATAAAGAGAGAGGTGAAGAGGATGGAGAGATAGAGAGAGAGGTGATGAGGATGAAGAGATAGAGAGAGAGGTGATGAAGATGGAGAGATAAAGAGAGAGGGTAGATGGATGGAGAGATAGAGAGAGAGGTGAAATGGATGGCGAGATAGAGTGAGAGGTGAGATGGAAGGAGAGATAGAGAGAGAGGTGAGATGGATGGAGAGATAGAGAGAGAGTTTCAATCTCTCCAGGCAGCTCTAATCACAGGTGTGTGTGTGTGTACGTGTGTACGTGTGTGTGTGTGTGTGTGTGTGTGTGTGTGTGTGTGTGTTTGTGTGTGTGTGTGGTTTGCAGCACTCTGAAACATGGGTCTACTAAGGACAGAGGTCGAAGGGCACAGAGTTGGGGGCATTAGTGCAGGTGTCTATTTTTAACAAAGTGTATCTGTGTGTGCATGTGTGTATCCTTGTGTGTGTGTGGGGGGGGGGTGGGGGTGGGGTAGGTGCTTTTGATAAACCTTGATCATTTTATTCTCCTTCTCCTCATCCTCTTAAATCAAAGGGTAATAGAACACTGGTAATAGAACACTGGTGTGGGGTAATAGAACACTGGGTTATAGAACACTTGTGTGGGGTAATAGAACACTGGTAATAGAACACTGGTGTGGGGTAATAGAACACTGGGTTATAGAACACTGGTGTGGGGTAATAGAACACTGGTAATAGAACACTGGTTTGGGGTAATAGAACACGGGTGTGGGGTAATAGAACACTGGTGTGGGGTAAAAGAACACTGGTGTGGGGTCATAGAACACGGGTGTGGGGTAATAGAACACTGGTGTGGGGTAAAAGAACACTGGTGTGGGGTCATAGAACACTGGTGTGTGGTAATAGAACACTGGTGTGGGGTAATAGAACACTGGTGTGTGGTAATAGAACACTGGTGTGGGGTAATAGAACACTAGTAAAGGGGTTTGACAGTGGATTTTCACTCCTGTCCCATCCCAATACCAGTGTGTCTCTGAAGGGGGCACTGACTCCGACTCCACTGTGAGCATATTTTGGGGTTGCAGCAAGCGCTGACAAACCACACACACCATGAGGGTACACACTGGTATAGGGTTTGACAGTGGATTTTCACTCATGTCCCATCCCAATGCCGGAAGAATGACTCCCGCTCTATCCTGTTCCCATGTTGTGTTCTTAATCTTTAGGCAATGCAGTGATTTTTATTTGATCTTCCTTTAATTTATTCACACCATATGGCCACTAACCCTCACCCTCACCCTCACCCTCACCCTCAACCTAACCCTGACCCTTTTATCTACACCATATGGCCAGAGCGATGACTGGAGAGGTGCCAGCTACTTACGTTTCAGACAAAAGGTGATTTTGGGGGCGCTGACTCCTGCTCTACCAGTGTGTCTCTGAAGGGGGCGCTGACTCCTGCTTTACCAGTGTGTCTGAAGGGGGCGCTGACTCCTGCTTTACCAGTGTGACTCTGAAGGGGGCGCTGACTCCTGCTCTACCAGTGTGTGTCTGAAGGGGGCGCTGACTCCTGCTTTACCAGTGTGTGTCTGAAGGGGGCGCTGACTCCTGCTTTACCAGTGTGTGTCTGAAGGGGGCGCTGACTCCTGCTTTATCAGTGTGACTCTGAAGGGGGCGCTGACTCCTGCTCTACCAGTGTGACTCTGAAGGGGTCGCTGACTCCTGCTTTACCAGTGTGTCTGAAGGGGGCGCTGACTCCTGCTTTACCAGTGTGTCTGAAGGGGGCGCTGACTCCTGCTTTATCAGTGTGACTCTGAAGGGGGCGCTGACTCCTGCTTTATCAGTGTGACTCTGAAGGGGGCGCTGACTCCTGCTTTACCAGTGTGTCTCTGAAGGGGGCGCTGACTCCTGCTTTACCAGTGTGACTCTGAAGGGGGCGCTGACTCCTGCTTTACCAGTGTGACTCTGAAGGGGGCGCTGACTCCTGCTTTATCAGTGTGACTCTGAAGGGGGCGCTGACTCCTGCTTTACCAGTGTGACTCTGAAGGGGGCGCTGACTCCTGCTTTACCAGTGTGTCTCTGAAGGGGGCGCTGACTTCTGCTTTACTAGTGTGTCTGAAGGGGGCGCTGACTCCTGCTTTACCAGTGTGTCTGAAGGGGGCGCTGACTCCTGCTTTATCAGTGTGACTCTGAAGGGGGCGCTGACTCCTGCTTTACCAGTGTGTCTCTGAAGGGGGCGCTGACTCCTGCTTTACCAGTGTGTCTCTGAAGGGGGCGCTGACTCCTGCTTTACCAGTGTGACTCTGAAGGGGTCGCTGACTCCTGCTTTATCAGTGTGACTCTGAAGGGGGCGCTGACTCCTGCTTTACCAGTGTGACTCTGAAGGGGGCGCTGACTCCTGCTTTATCAGTGTGACTCTGAAGGGGGTGCTGACTCCTGCTTTACCAGTGTGTCTCTGAAGGGGGCGCTGACTCCTGCTTTACCAGTGTGTCTCTGAAGGGGTCGCTGACTCCTGCTTTACCAGTGTGACTCTGAAGGGGGCGCTGACTCCTGCTTTACCAGTGTGTCTCTGAAGGGGTCGCTGACTCCTGCTTTACCAGTGTGACTCTGAAGGGGGCGCTGACTCCTGCTTTACCAGTGTGACTCTGAAGGGGGCGCTGACTCCGACTCCACTGTGGGCATTTTTGGGGGCTGCAGCAAGCGCTGACAAACCACACACACCATGCACTGGTCACTAACCCTAACCCTAACCACTCACAGGATAGTGTTTGTCCAGGACATAAGCACGACTGACTAGATGTACGTATAATACAGTATGTATTGTATTGTTCAATATAGCTATATGAAGTGTTTCTTCTGGCCTTCTGTAAAGCTCCTTGAGACAAGTTAACTGTTTATATAAATATATAAATACAACTGTTGTATTCATGGTTGAACTGCATCACTTACTAACACCAATTGAACAGCTCCTTGTAATTCCAATTTAACTGACTTGAATAAGCAGTACCTAAAGGGGTTTCATTGTTATAAAGCCTAATTATGTAAACAAACAAGGCTGCACACGTGCATATATTAGGTGGCCACTAGTGATGTGCGGGTCAACCCGTGACCCACGGGTATATTGCATTTGCGGGCGGGTTGAGTCAATGCCTGACAAATCAGCTAATGATAACCAGGCAGCATTGTTCTGCATAGTTATTAGACGTTCCATCATTTCTATGATGAATGATGAATATCATTGTTAGAAGTACTGAGAAACACAGGGTACTACCTAATGCGGATGCAACACACCACAAGGGTGATCTCACTTAAACACATCTGATAAAACACATGAGAGTTAGGCTACTAATAGAGACACCACAGTAACGAATACATCCATTATCACACGCTAACTAGTAGCCTTACTAACATCTATGTTGCTAACTACACATTTTACACATAAAGTTCACACACGCAAGGCATTGTGGGAAGCACACACGCCAATGTCGCAAATGCAGGGCACCCTTTCATTCATCAACAACGAGCTGCTGTAAGTCTGAGTTTGCATTAATCATAGGCCTACATTAGTGGTCTATACTTAAAGAGTCCATCTCACTTTTTCCTTGTACTTAGTAGCCTATTAGCCTATTTAAAAGTGAGGTTTAAATTATATAATACTTCACTCTACCGCGTTTTTACTTTTACTCAGCTTTTCAGTAGTGTGCTTAATCAAATTGTTTTTCCCTATATGGTATCCGTAGTAGTTTTGTTTACACCGCCAAAACCTCTCAGAGAGATCTAATAATATCATATATCTAATAAAGTTCTCAGATCTGATGTCAGCTGTTAAAGTTTCGGCAACTGCTGAAATGCAATTTCATGCGATTTTCTGCAAAATAAAGAACAACGTAAAAATTGATCTTTCAGTTTCTTTGTTGTTGTTTGGTAGGCCTACTTAATCTTTCATGAAATTGTATCACAATCTCTACTGCGAATCTAGCACAAGACAGTGTCTTGAATGAGTTCTCTTTATTTTCCATTTAGGTTCCATGGCAATATGGACTCACTGGTGTTTTTTTTTTTTTTTCGTGGGTTGTGTCGGGTTTGGGTCATTTTCAGTGCATATTTTTGCGGGCTGGGCGGGGCGCCTCAGATCTCCTAACGGGTTGGCTTGGGGCAGGTGTACAAAAAAATCTGACCCGCGCATCACTAGTGGCCACACACACACACTCACGTAGCCGTGAATTTGACTTCTGCATTTTCCCATCCCGGACTGTCCTTCCTCCAAGACCCCAGGAGCAGTGGGCAGCTTTTAAGCGCCCGGGGACCAAGTGAAGTGAACCGTCCTTCTTGGTCAGGGATTGATAGGAGAGTGTGCTGTTGGGGTCCTTGTGGACACTGGGAGAACATGCAAACTCCACACAGAAAGGCCCGGGAGATACGTAGCCCACCTGAGCACTGAAGGTCTGGGACCTGCCCCCCGAACCAACAGTGCCCCATGCGGGAATCGAACCTGTGACCTTCTTGCTGCGAGGCGGCAGTGCAAGGTCCTGAGCTAGCTAACATGTGCTCATATATGCTTGATTTTCGCAAGACAAATACAGTAGGACCAGCAATATCACTTTTAAACCATGCAATAATAATTCAACATCACAGAATAAAATATACCAGCTGGATAAGACCGTGAGCTCCATCACATATGAACACAGTATCACACTCAAAGTGGAGACAGCTTCTGAGCATGTGCAATGTAAGACCTACAGAAACTCATCTAGGACATTCTTGTATAGAGGTGATTGTGCCATTCACTCAACAGTGTTATGTTGAATTAACTTAGCTGGCTTCTTTTGCTTTAACAAGTTTTCATTTTAAGTTAGACTTACTAAAGTGGACCAGATTTTATAGGTGATCGTGCCATTCACTCAACAGTGTTATGTTGAATAAACTTAGCTGGCTTCTTTTGCTTTAACAAGTTTTAATTTTAAGTTAGTGGACTAGATTTAGAGGTGATTGTGCATTTAAAGTAAGACTTAAGTTAGACTTACTAAATTGGGCTAGATTTGAGGTGATTGTTCATTTTAATAAAGACTAACTAAAGTGGACTACATATTAGAGGTAATGTTCATTTTAAGTTAGACTTACTAAAGTGGACTACATTTAAGAGGTATTTGTGCCATTCACCTTAACAGTGTTATGTTGAATTAATTTAGCTGGCTTCTTTTGCTTTAACAAGTTTTCATTTTAAGTTACACTTACTAAAGTGGACTAGATTCTAAAACCAAACACAGACATGTTAATTACATTGAATATAAGTACATTTATTTGATTCAGCAACTCACAGAGTTCACTTTTTTGAGTGT
>NC_137925.1:35914069-35929069 GCF_963457725.1 Sprattus sprattus | reverse complement strand
GCACACACACACACACACACACATACCCCAAAACACACGCACGCACACACACACACACACACACACACACAAACACACACACACACAGGGGCGGCCCTAGCACATTTGGCGCTCTAGGCGAGCGTCACTCCTGGCGCCCCCCACCCCTTGTTTTTGTTTTCCCACGAAAACGCAATTGCAACTTTCAAACCCTATTTTGCCGTGTAAGATTCATTTCTTTCACATAGACACAACAACGATCGCAACGATGAACAAACATTAATTGAAAAACAAAATCACGGCATTATGGGCCGACTATTCCGGCACGTTACAGCATGTATTATCATTATTTGTTAAATGTAGCTATTATTTAGTTATCAAGCATTTTGGTGTATTTGGACAGCCTGACATACTTTTTTTATTCCAAGATGCCTGGCTCTTGATTAGTTCAATCATGTCTAATTAAACTGGCTAGCTCGCTCCAACGAAACTAACGTTGTTATGACTACTTCAATTTGTATTTCATGACACATCGAAAATTACGCAAATTGCGGTAGCCTACAGCTGAACTTGAATTGATGTTTAGACTGAATGCATAGGCGGAGTTTGACATTCGAGCCAGGGGGGCAAAATAATTTAAACTCATTGTAACAGCCATAATTTTTCCTGTGACTCACCACAACTAGGGGGGTCTGGGGGCATGGTCCCCCATAAGATTTTTTCGGAAAATATCCCTTTAAATAGTGTCCTCTAGAGGGTTTTAGGAAGAGAAATTAACTAATTTAGATTTAAACATTTAAAAGATACCTGCTGAGATAGGTGCTAATTATACTGTAGCATGGTAGGGATTTGCAGCTCAAGTGAGTAGGTTAACATTGTAAGCTAGAGATCACTAGCTAGTTATAGCTGGCGGAGCTACTGTTATATCCAGCAGCTGATTACGGAAGCTATCACCGTCTGTCTGCAGGCTCACGAGGCTCAGTTACTCACGACCAAACAGAGCAGGGCGCTTGCCATCACAGTTTCAAACAGGCTGTTCTACTTGAGACTATTTTATTTCGTACTCTAAAACATTTACAAAAATTAAGTTCACTAAATCGGTTGTTACGTGTGAATTTGAAGATCTAATAGGGCTAGAAACGCCACTTGTCTTGTCATTTGCAATGCAATAAAACGTAACTAATTTGAAGACGACATACACATTGCACTCATGACTGCTGAGAGATCGCTGGTTCAATAGCAGGACGTGAACTATAGGAGTTGCGCTGGAAACGTGGTGTAATGCCCCTGTCATAGTGGCAGACAAACTGTTTGACTTTAAAATGAAATTATCCTCCCATATATTTTCTACTGGCATTGTAGTATTACCAGTTGGATGACAACATACCGTAGCCTAGCCTACTTGCTTAGGTAGCCTACTTTTCGCATTATCAGAGCAGAAGCCGGGTAAACCATTTTTTTAAAATCATGTTGATGCTTTGTTTCTCGACTTTATTTCTTGATGTATTCCCTTTTGAGGAAGTTATTCTGATAAATGAGGCGAGAAAAACGTCTCGGTTACTTACGTAACCTCGGTTCCTTAAGCACGGAACAAGATATAATAAACGGGACTTGACCTAGTGTCATGGACTTGTTCGAAGAACTTATTCATTCACGCCGCTAGGCAGGGAGAAGTGCGCCGGGCTCTGGCCCCGCCCCCACCGGAGCCTATAAAACCCCCGGCGCGCTTCTCCATCTTCCTTGGATCAAAATCTGAGCGTCGAAACACCCACCCAAAAGAAGAAGAAAACACTGTATCACGCAACTATTATTATATCTTGTTCCGTGCTTAAGGAACCGAGGTTACGTAAGTAACCGAGGCGTTCCTTATCGCATAAACTGCAATATAATAAACGGGACAGTTTCCATTAGCCCGTGTAAATACAGTGATTGCCATATCACCCCAACTTTATTATGCTTTGCCCTCACGGAGGTTCATACAGCAGCTGGTGGTGAACGTTCATAGGGCCTTACCCGTGCTTGTGAACGCTAGGTTCTCACAGTGCACATATGCCAAGGGGATCACCAATCAATAGGGCCGATGAACACAAAAACACTCTCCTCAGGTTCTGGAGATTCGGAGATCGTCAGCCTACAGAGTTATTTTTAATAGCCTACACCACTAAACTGTCAACGTTTAGCCATCCTGTAGAGCACTTTCTAACACCAACTAAACTGTCAATGTTTAGGGCTCTGTTCACTGCCTTTTACAACGTAAGAGCTGATGAACACCTGTACTATTTAGTTATTCCTAGGCTCTGGCGATTCGTAGATCGCTTGGCTGCAGAACGCATTGTAACTAAAAAATTGGTCTCAGCTTGTTGAACAGAGCTTGACTGGTAGATATACCGTATAAACTTCTTTAAACTCGGGAGGACAAATAACACGCTGGAAGCTTTTCTGAGAAAACACTCAATCAATTTATTTGTGCAGGTGCATCAGCTTATATAGAATTACACATGACACACACACCTGAAATTAATCATCAAGAATTGGGAGCACAATCAGTTGGCAATTCATCAATTAACACCCCCACTTGATCACACATTATTGACAAGCATAAATCATAAAACAAAACAAAACAAAAACAAACAAACATGGAAACCAACTGCACCTAACTGGCTATACTCCAAACAGGAACATGGAAAAAGTCAGTAGCTTTGCTTTAGTAGCTGGTTTTGTCATCAGGTCAGCTACCATCTGGTTTGTGGGGCAATACTCCAAACAAACTTTACAGTCATTAACAGTTGATCTCACAAAATGGTATTTGATATCAATGTGCTTACATCGCTGTCTGCTGACTGGATTCTTGGCTAATGCAATTGTACCTTGGTTATCTTCAAAAATCTTAGGTACATCATACAGACAGTCATCAAGATGTTCAAGCAGTTGAGATAAGTAAAGACACTCTTGTGTGGTGGCGGCCAAAGCCATATACTCTGCCTCACAAGTTGACAGTGCTACAGTTGGCTGCTTCTTAGTCTTCCAAGAAATCAGAGGACCATTTTCACTCAGACTAACACAATAACCAGTAGTACTGCGTCGGTCCGTTGCATCACCTGCCCAATCTGCATCACTGTAAGCAAACAACCTTAGCCCATCACATTTTCTGTAACACAACATTTTGTCATTTGTGCCCTTCAAATATTTCAGTACATGCTTAACAGTTGTCCACTGCTCTTCTGTCGGCTCACTGAAATGCTGTGACAGTTTGCTTACAACAAAACTCAGATCAGGTCTGGTGCATGAGGTTAGGTAGATAAGGCTACCCACTGCCTCTCTGTATTTTCTGGGGTCATCTAGCTTATCATCATCAGTGTAATACAGCTTTAGTTCACAAGGTGTCGACCTGGGTTTACAATCCTGCATATGAAACCTGTCAAGTAGCTTGTCAACATTACTCTGCTGTGACATGGTCACACATCCATTACACTGATTAAAAGTGATACCAAGAAATGTCTTCAGTCTGCCCAAATCTTTCATCTGGAACTTCACAGTAAGCATCTCTTTAACTGCTTTTAAAGCTCTCTCATCACTGGCTGCAATAACCAGGTCATCAACCCAGATCAGTATGATCACCTGGTCATGTTCGGTTTCTCTAACATAAACACAGTAATCGGCTGGGTTCTGTACAAACATGTTTTCACAAAGATAGTCATGCAACATTTTGTTCCAGTTTCCACCTGATTGTTTAAGCCCATATAGTGACTTCTCTAGTCTACACACCATCTTCTCATTTGTCTGTGATTTTACATCATAACCCTCTGGCTGTTCCATATAAATCTCACAATCAATTGGTGCATGTAGGTAGGCAGTCTTAACATCCATCTGATGTAGGATCAGATCCTCTTGGGCAGCTTTCTGCATCAAAACTCTCACACTAGTTAGGTCAGCAGTAGGAGAAAACGTTTCTCCATAGTCTACACCTATCTGTTGACTGTATCCTTTGGCTACATAGCGGGCCTTGTACTTGTCAGATCCATCAACATTGGTTTTGAGAGTATACACCCATCTACCCCCCACTGCTTTCTTGCCCGGAGGTAAGGTGGTCAGAGTAAATGTTTTGTTATCCCTCAGTGCCTTCATCTCCTCATCCATTGCATCTACCCACTCTCTTGAGTTGGATAAAGTCACAGCATCTCTGAACGTCTGAGGTACATTACAAACCATCCTGTAGCAATAATCAATGTTGATCTGAACCTGATCACTATCTATCCCATAGAAGTCTGGCCTCCTCCTCTCTCTAGCAGGGTATCTCAGTGGAGACTGGGATTCTGGCTTGACCTCACTTGTCTGTAGGGCTATTTGGCTTGGACCTGGCCTAGCCTCTGGGATGTCGTTCTGCTCGGGTTTGTCAGGATCAGGTCTGGTTGTGCTAGACTGCACACCACTGTCATTGTCTGACATGTCATCAGTCTGCTGTCCCTCAACACAGGACATGAACCTCACCAGTCTGTGCTTCATCACCTTCCTGCTGTCAGGGTAGTAGACCATATAGGCTGGACTGTTCTTGTCATAACCAACAAAGATGCCTTTGTCAGACCTTGACTCTAGCTTCTTCCTGTCCTGCCTATAGGCGTAACACACAGTACCAAACTTCTGCATCCTGGAGACATTAGGTCTCCTTCCTGTCAGCATAAAGTAAGGTGTCTCTCTGGTGCGGACTGCATACGGCCATAGCTCCTTGGCTAACTGGCTCTCCAAGAGCCATGTCAAAAAGGGTTCTCCAGTTACGCTCTGCAGTGCCATTCTGGTGTGGTGAGTATGGTGCTGATGTTTCATGTCTTATTCTATCCCTACGCAGTAGGGCTTGGTAACCCTGCCCTGTGAACTCAGTACCATTGTCAGACCTGATACACTTCACTTTTCCATATGGGGCTGTGTCGGCTAGAAACCTCTCTGTGGCTTCTACAGTGTCACTCTTGTGCTTTAGACAGTACACAAATACTGCACTTGAATAGTCATCAGTAAAGGAAACTACATACCTATACCCTTCCTTGGACTCTGGGTCAATGGGGCCTGCCAAGTCAGTGTGAACCAGCTCTAAGGCTGATTTGGCCCTCACATCAGGCTTCCTGTTCCTGCTCTGAGTGAACTTGCCCTGAGTACACACTTCACATGTCATGGATTTGGATGCTTTACCCCTGATTGACATTCCATTCACAACATTCTCTAACTTCATGACATCATCAAAATTACAGTGCCCGAAAATCTCGTGCCACGTCTGAATATCATGACAGCTCATACAGTTATCATCAGAGTCATTGTTTACTGGCACAGTCGGCAAATAAAACAGTCTGTTATGCTCATGAATGAGGAAGTTCGTACCGTCTCTGTACTGCAATACATCTTCTCCTTCCTTGAAGATCACCGTTGCCCCATTCGAAGTTGCAGCTCTCACGGAGAAGATGTCTTGGGGATACGAGGGGATGTACAGCGCCCGCTTCAGTGTGGAAATGCGTCAGCGCCCCCTGCTGTCGACCAGACACACGTCGGCGTCCCCTCTGCGCTCCGCGACCCCCATGCAGCTTGTGCCATCGGCCAGCTCCACGCAGTGCGTCTCGGACTGGAATCGGTCATCGAAGCTCTTGAACTTCGCCAAGTCAGTGATGATATGTGACGTCGCACCGGTGTCCACCATCAGGCCCTTTCTGGTGACACTGCTTCCTGGCTCGCTGGTCACAAGCTTGAACGCGAAGGTGCTGTCATCTGTCTCCTCGGACACTCCGCGAGCATTGTCCTGCTGCCGCTGTCGCCATCCTCCTCGCGGTGCGGTATTCTCGCCCTGGCTGTACCACTGTTGACCACGCTGACAGTCTCTTACCTTGTGACCTCTCTGGCCACAACGGAAACACACAATGTCCCCGCTCTCAGTTCTGCACGCACTTGCACCTGATGGGGCAGCCCTACTTGGATGCGCACGGGCCCCCATGACATTGTCGTCAGCCGCAGCTGTATGCATACTTTCAGTGCTCTCATAACTGCGCAACTTAGTCTTGAACTCGGCAAAAGAGAGAGTCTCATCACTTTGAGTGATAAAAATAGAAAAAGGCTTAAATGATTCTGGCAGCCCCTTCAAAATCATTGCAACCAATAGTCCATCGCTTAAAACCTCTCCAGCATTACACTGTGCTGTGATTGAAGTCTCTGCGCGTATGACATAATCAGTCACACTCTCAAAACTCATCTTTTGCAAGGACGTCAGTTCTGTATACAGGCATACAGTGCGGGGCTTACCCTTGCCTGCATAATAGTCGCGTAAAATCCTGAGCGCTGCACGTCCGTCATCCGCTGCCTCTCGCATGACCAGAGACAAACTTTTGTCATCAAGGAATTGGATCAATTCCGCGTACGCTTCCGCGTTCTTCTCCGCATCCTCAGCCAGTGCGTTTTCTTTCGCGCCATCGGCTGGTGGATTCAAAATTGTGTCCTTCAATTTCTGCAACCGCAGATGGCCCAAAAACTTAATCTCCCACAGTTCATAGTTCTTTTCGTCTCCGTCAAAAACAAGACGAGACCAACGTGAACTTGTACGTTCGCTCATGGTGCTGGCACTCCAATCCGTGAGACACGTATTCAAACTCGCTCACAAACAAATGTCTCTCGGTGCCTACTCAAGCCGGATATCTCTGTGCACAAACGTCAAACGCATCTGGGCCCATAACCTGTTGAACAGAGCTTGACTGGTAGATATACCGTATAAACTTCTTTAAACTCGGGAGGACAAATAACACGCTGGAAGCATTTCTGAGAAAACACTCAATCAATTTATTTGTGCAGGTGCATCAGCTTATATAGAATGTCACATGACACACACACCTGAAATTAATCATCAAGAATTGGGAGCACAATCAGTTGGCAATTCATCAATTAACACAGCTACATCTAACATATAGAATCTAATGAAAGTGTTGGCGAGAACTCCAGCTTGCTGCCTAATATATCTCTTCCACTGAGACGCCTTTTAACAAGGCTCAGGAAGAAGACAACCCGACGCGTCGAGTGTGCACGAAGTGCGCACGCCGCCTTGCCGGGGGTCCAGAGACAAACCTTTATAAGACTTGTATACTATCCAACGATAGAGGCTCGGTTTAGACAGAGGTCTGCCTTTTTCCTGTGCCCCGAAGCACAAAAACAGCTGATCTGATCGTCGGAACGTCTTGGTGCGCTCCAACAACGGAGAGCGCGCATCGGACACAGCGTATTCAAACGCTCCTCCTCTGCCGAAGCAAACGGAGGAGGCGAGAACACTGCCAACTCAATCACCTGATTACGAAACGGTGCTGCTACCGCCTTAGGTGTCTTAGGCTTAGGCTATCATCCCTGTCTTGTCCCCAGTGATCGAGAACTGAAGGCACGGTGGACTGACGGACAGGGCGTGCATGTCACCAACGCGCTTTGCTGACACAAGTGCCAGCAACAGCGCCGTATTCAACGAAACACATTTTATGTCCGCTGTCTATAGGGGCACAATGGAGGCCCTGTCAGAGCACGTAACACCATCAGTAAATCCCCTGACGGCACCGGGTGCCTGCTGATACGACTCTGATACGTCTCACACCAGCCGCGCTGGTGGATGATAGCCCGGGGGTTTATTATAAATACCTGCGTGGCCGGCGGAGATGGCTGCTAGGTAAACCTTGGGAGTGGAAGCAGCCTTCCCCTCCTCAAATAACTGCTGGCGAAATTCCAGAATGACGCCCAGCGCGCAGTTGATAGGATCATGTTGACGCGCAACACACCACCTCTCGAAACTGCGTCATTTTAACGTATAGAGACCGGGTCGAAGCGGTCCCTGTGCTCTGTATCGTTGCCACCACTGAGTCAGATGAACCTGGGGCTAGGAGCCTATGCCTTTCAGGTGACAACTCTGAGCTGCCACAGCTCTGGGGGAAAAACGCATATAGACGTAAGCTCAGCCATTGCTTAGCGTGTCTATGCTTAATCGGGGGCTGTCGCCCCCAGCTAGAACCACAGTGGGCAACAAGTGTTCTCCCTGTTGGTAAACAGGTCCACCTCTGCTTTGTAAAAGCGTTGCCATATCAGTTCTACCACCTGAGGGTGCAGGCACCCGTCTGCCGCCCGGGGGTTGCCTCTTGATAACAGGTCTGCTCCGTAGTTGAGCAGGCCTGGCATGTGTAGCCTACTGCTATGATCAGGGGGAAATACGCCGCTGTCCACGGAGTAGGCGGTTCGCCCATTAAAACAGTAATTGAGAACGAACCCTCTTTGGCAGTTTATATATATGCCATAGCGGAGGTGTTGTCCGTTCTTATACGCGCATGATGACCCTCTATCATGCATCTGGCGTTAAACACCAGCTTACCGTACCTGTCCTCAGTGGAGCTGAGCTTCAGGGAGAGGTACCATATTTAACATGGCCTCATGCGTAATAGCCCTCAAGGCAGCGCTACCGCGGCTGATGCCATCATCCACAGTAGCCTTTGAAGGCAGAGGGACGTTACAGCCTGTGTTCGCTTGAACCGGCGTGTGCATGATTGGATGGCTTTTATTCCCGCTGGGGACAGACTGACCTTCATTGAGGTAGAGTCTAGTACAATGCCTAGGAATGGAGCGCAATGTCGAGGTACGGAGCGCTTTCGCCTCTGTTTTTTCTAACGAGCCGAGTCGATGCAAGTGTGCTACCACTAGATGGCAGTCTTGCACCACCGCTGACTTTGAGTGGGCACATGTTAACCAGCCATAGAGACAAGTGAGAATGCGTATTCCTCCCTCTCTCGTAGCGATGGCTGCCTCTGCGCATTTCGTGAATACGCAGCCAAGACAGGTCGAACGGGGGAACACGAAATTGGCATGCAGTTCCTCCGAATGCAACCCTCAGAATCTCTGATGTCTGTGGCGAGTCGGTATATGAAAATATGCCTTCTTTAGATCTTAGCGAACGAGCGTGCGTGGGGTCAGTATCCTGAACTTCAATTTATTAAGTGCTCTGTTCATTTTACGTCGATCTAGTACTGGACAACTTCTATCCGTCTTGGGATGGCAGTACTAGATGGCAGGCTTGCACCACCGCTGACTGAGTGGAGCATATGCAACCCTCTGAACTGAGCGGGTCGCACCACCGAACCTCAGAGGGGGCGGGTGAACTGCTGTACGTAACCCACTGTTATTGTATTAAACACCCACAGTGACGCTGTTAATGTGAGCCAACTGTCCGCACAGCTTGCCAAGCTGGGCTTCAAGTAGAATTGGTCGGGACCTAGGCCCGCTCATTATTCAATAGTTGTAGACCTGCCACCGCTCTGCCTAGGGAGAGTTCTGGGGTGGCTAGATCTGGGGTGTCCCCCGCATAGTGTACGAATACAATTGGGTGTACGAGCACCGTGAGGGAAGTTACACAAGCATGCCTTATGTCTGGCCCAAAGGGGCAGTGGTTATGACACTCATGTGGGAATGTGGTGCTCGGTGGAATACTTTTACGGTGCTTGACATGAGCTCTGCCTGTGAGCAACGTGTAGTTTTCCTTGGCGGCCATGGATCCACCTCACCCCGCTTCGTGGTCAACGACCGAATTTCAGGTGGCGGGGTGTTTGTTGTGGCCCTTGCCACGACCAGCAGTGCGCTGTCGTCCCGTGTGGGTAGCGCCCTGCGTTGAGCAAGCTGGCTGCTGCGCTTGCGGCTGCGTAGCGGGCAAGAACTGATTTCGATTCCCGCCTTCACCTTTGCCCTCGGGGTGAGCGGAACTCACTTCTCATGCCCCGCACTCAATGACAGTCTTGAACACTAAACTATCTGTTACAGTTATTTCAGCATTGCCCATGGCGGGTTAAATGACTGTAAAAGACATGTTGAGGTGAGTTCATCAAGTTTCATTCCATGTGCATATTATTCATGCCGGGTAGTTGCCCGGGTACATGAAAACAACAAGCTCCTTAGACTTGTTTAAAGTTGCAATGGAATACAAATAAAAGCAGTTAACATAAATAGGATAGTATTAACAGCATATAATAGATAGTCAAAGTAATCTACATATTAAACATAATTAACAAAGAATTGCATAGGGCTTTAGCCTATAGAATGATATTATGCTTTTATAACTTTTAGGGACCACAACAGAAATACGTAGGCCTAGGGGGGGAATACCTCCCTGAAATGACTTTTTGCAGGTTGGGATGTCTGATATTGCTGATCTGAAAAGAGGTATGCTATACTAAACATATATTTATAAGTGATAAACCCACAAAGATATGGTATAAAGATGACATAACGGTGTATATACTCAAAGATTGTGAACTGCAACATGTGATACATACGATATGATATCTAATGCATGTATCTTGTTTGTCATATGCCATGACCTAAATGCTCTGAAAACAGTGGAGATGGTTGTAGACTTTAGAAGGAACGCAGCCCCACCTGCAGAGTCCTTCCGCTTCCTGGGCTCCATCATCTCCCAGGACCTCAAGTGGCAGCTGAACATCAGCTCCCTCACCAAAAAAGCTCAACAGAGGATGTGCTTCCTGCGGTAGCTGAAGAAGTTCAACCTGCCAAAGACATTGATGGTGCACTTTTACACCTGCATCATCGAGTCCATCCTCTCCTCCTCCATCACCACCTGGTACACTGCTGCCACTGCCAACGACAAGGGCAGACTGCAGTGTATCATCCGCACTGCTGAGAAGGTGATTGGCTGCAATCCGTCAGGAGGCTGCGGTCCATCAGGACCGAAACCTCACGTCACTAAAACTGCTTTTTCCCAACTGCAGCTGTCCTCATCAACAAGGTCCGGGACCCCCACCTGTCTTGGACTATTGCCCCTCCCCCACACCCCAAGCCTGAGTTATGTTAACTCACATTTCACTCCTTTACATTGCACATTGCACACTCACTTTTGCACACCTGCACTGCATTTTTTTTTGCATTTTTACCTCTCACTTTACTTCTTTATATACACTCTTTTTATATATACATCTGTTTCCATACTGTGTTCTGTAGTACTTATGTTATGTGTAGAACTTAGTGTGTTTCTATGTTTTATGCTATGTGTAGTACTTATTGTGTGTGTATGTTTGTGTTTTTATGTTTTTATGTTTACTGTATGCACCTGTGCACCAGAGCAAATTTCAGGTAGGCGCATACCTACTTGACAATAAATCTGTTTCTGATTCTGATGAACGTTTTCCCTCTGCTAACAGGCTAATATCCATTGTGTTTGACGACTGCATGTTACAGACTGTCTCGTTGTATGTTAATGTGTTCAGTGTGCGAAGCTCCACTTCGCTGGAACAAAGCACCAGAAATTCAGTGCGTGGCCATTTCTTGCCCAGCAAACACTCACCCAGAACGCAACGCAGGACTTGTTGCAATGGCGCCGTGATCCGGATAAAATTATTGACTTTTTGGCTCCGGTCACCCTGATGGTGGGCCACTTTGACGGTTGTTCAAGGATATACGAAAAGCCTTTCCAGTCCGAATCTCATAATTTCTTTCCAAATGTTTTATTGATGTCTGCGTAAAGCTTTTATGTCTAGATATAAGCATTACTTGAACTCAACAGTTTCATTATTTTAAGTGATGATTTTCAACTTGTGTGAATATTTAGTTTTAAATAATATTTGTACGTTTTCATCACTTTGGCATTTCTTTCCCTTTTCTTAAAATAATACTACTTTTACTTGTGTCTCTTTGGTATCTGCTAGCTTTTGCCACTCATTAATAAATGCCTTGTAAAGCACAGAAAGTCCTCACTTTAGATGGGCTCACACCATGTAGTCAACTAATCAGTAGTAACTCATGAGTTAATCATGAATTGAAGTGTTGTTAAGTGCTTGTTAAAGATGCAGTAACATTAACTATCCGTAGGCATATTTCTAAAGGCATGTCCAAATAGAATAATACATGTTTGTGTCCAGTTTATGTTTGCAACTCATTTATAAATGCTTTGTAAAGCATAGCAAGTCCTCACTTTAGATGGGCTCACACCATGTAGTCAACTAATCAGTAGCAACTCATGAGTTAATCATGAATTGAAGTGTTGTTAACTGCTTGTTAAAGATGCAGTAGCACTAACTATTCGTAGGCATATTTCTGAAGGCATGTCCAAATAGAATAATACATGTTTGTGTCCAGGTGATGTTTGCAATTCATTTATAAATGCTTTGTAAAGCATAGAAAGTGCTCACTTTAGATGGGCTCACATAATATACTTTACTAACCAGCAGTAACTCCTGAATTAATCATGGATAACCTAATTGGTAAGTATTTGTAACATAGGTATTAACACCCCAGCTATTAGTTGAGGCCTATTTCTAAATCATAACATTTTATTTAAGGCATGAACAAATGTAGGTCTAGATACTCTGTTTATCATCAACTTCCAGGTTTTAACCGGCCTTATACATTCCTAAGTACCTCGATAATAATGGTAAAATTACTTACCGTAATTTTGGACAGCATTACTTACTATGAACAAGCCATTAATGAGTGTGTGTACAAATGCTTTATTGATGAGAATTTACATAGGAGCAATGCTTTACAAATGATGAATAAAGTTTGCAACTGGTTTATAATGGGAACATGATTTAATTTATAAATGGTTATTTCAGTATTAAGTATAATTTATGTATTTACAAGCATTGTTTTTTAGAAGGCTTATTTACTATGAACAAACCATTTACAACTGTTTGAACAAATGCTTTACTAATGATACGTTATGTATGAACAATAAATAACTAATGGTGAACAAACCATTATCTAATAGTTTTTTAGAAGGCTTATTTACTATGAACAAACCATTTATAACTATGTGAACAAATGCTTTACTAATGATACGTTATGTATGAACAACAACTAACGAATGGTGAACAAACCATTATCTAATAGGTAACAAATGCTTAATAAATGATGAATTGTGTGTAGTTATTATAAAGTGTTACCAGTTCTTCAAACAAGTCCATGACACTAGGTCAAGTCCCGTTTATTATATCGCAGTTTCTGCGATAAGGAACAGGTTTACTGCTTTTATTGTCAGCTCCAAAAGTAAGGCTACTTTACTGCGTGTCTGAGAAAAAGTTGACCCAGATGACGTCTATGTTAAGCTGGCAGCAACGTAGGTGAGTTTTAAATGCGATAAACACACAATCAGGGCTTGTCTCCTTGCCGATTTGAACAGCCATTCGAGAAACAACTGTCTGGCATTTTACTACCTAAGTCAGATAATTTAAAAGCGGAGATATTAAACCATGCCAGACGTAATTATTCCACACATTTTTGAACCAATGCAATGACTCGTTTCAGCAACCAGGGGGGGGCCACAAACTCCGCCTATGACTGAATGGCAATAACAATGACCGTCACAAGTCACTGGCTAGCTTTACATCACTTGGATTTTTACCAGTATTCCCCACTTGTTGACAAATTGTCGTGTTTGTCTTCCTTAATGGGTGTGCTATGCAATGAGTAAGATATTTGTAGTCAGGGCTCGGAATTAACTTTTTGCCTTACCAGCCAACATGGCTGGTAGATGAAAACATTTACCAGGAATTATATTTTTTACCAGCCAAAATTAAACCTGCCATTTCAGACCTAATCTTTACCTATGATTTTAATTTTTTAATCACTCTCAGAATGGATTTAAAGAAATCAACCAATATTGCCCAATTGGCTGGTGACAGCCGCAACACGCGCTGCATAAGGTCTACTAAAAAAATAAATCTAAATTAAGCTTTTAAATTACACCTATATGATAGATAAATGTTGTCCAACTAACACTACAGCATAGATATTTAAAAGCTAATTATACTATAGTCTTACTGATCTGACAAAAAACCGCATTGAAAAAACTGAGGGAAGGCAAACTGAAGGGGGTGTGCGAGAGCCCACCGGTCGGCGATAAGCTTATTCAGCCATTGCTCTTCTACTACGCTTATACTACCACCGTCAACGTATTTCAGCCACTGCCGTGGCTCCCCATTATTCGCAATGAGCCACCTACTGCAACATGCTCTTGGTGTAGCTGTAGCTGCTGTTGTGGCTGTTGTTTCTTCCTCCCTAGATGTTCTCTGCACCTTTGATTGAGGTGATGCAACGGCAATGAATCGGCACATTATTTTAGCTTTCGTTTAACTGCGTTAACTTGCGTGTGGTCAACTAAGTCGGTTTCAACTTTTGATTCGCGCTCAAAATATTAGAACTTTATAAGCTCAAAGTATTAGAACTTTGTATTCGCTGGCAAAATATTAGAACATTGTATTCGCGTGCAAATTGTTATTGTTGTATTAAAATTCTAAGAACTTTATGTTACCCTTTCACTTCTCCCACTGTTCGTGTTGGCGTTGCAAGCTATTTTTAACCATGACGGGCGCAATAGTCGGGAGATTTGCTCCGCAATGTCACTCGCCAAGTGGCGGAGCATCAGAGACAATTTAGTCGACAGCCCAAAAATCTACACGCCATTGGCGCTTGGCTGGTGCCAATTTCGAGCCCTGTTTGTAGTGTTGTTGCACTGGCTATTTGCTTTATATGTGCGCCCCTATTTTAATCATGTAGAATATATGGACATATAGTTTTTGATATACCCGCCTCTGTAAAATCCTTAAAGAACTATGTCACGCAGTCATGAACGTTTTCTCATCTTGAAATCATTACAGGCCCCAGATGGCTATTGCCTCATTATTATTTCGTTCTTCAAAGTTTCAACACCAAGGAGGTACGTAGCCTACTCCTTCTGTTTTCAAATTTTTGGCTCATTTTTTTTGCCGGGCGCAGTTTTTGGCGCCCCCCTCTGGGTGGCGCCCTAGGCGACAGCCTATACCGACTGTAGGAAAGGCTGCCCCTGCACACACACACACACACACACACACACACACACACACACACACATACACACACACACACACACACCCCAACACACACACACACACACACACACAAGCACCCAATAGAAGCCCTCCATTGTGAAACCCCTCCTTAAGAAGAGAAATCTAGACACCTCAGTTCTTAATAACTACAGACCCATTTCCA
>NC_137925.1:35904069-35906569 GCF_963457725.1 Sprattus sprattus | reverse complement strand
ACCCACACCTGGCGCCAGGTGTGCATAATCACCACTAATCACGCTCCACTGCAGGCCCACAGCCTGCTGCCTCCTTATGGCCGGCACAGGTCCTGCAGGCAGGGGAACAGGGGCACAGGGGGTTCACCCTCTCTCCATCACTCTCGCTTCACCACTCTCTCTTCCCCTCTCTATATCACCCTCTCTCCATCACTCTCTCTCCACCACTCTCTCTTCCCCTCTCTATATCACCCTCTCTCCATCACTCTCTCTCCACCACTCTCTCTTCCCCTCTCTATATCACCCTCTCTCCATCACTCTCTCTCCACCACTCTCCCTTCATCACTCTCTCTTCCCCTCTCTATATCACTCTCTCTCCATCACTCTCTCTCCACCACTCTCCCTTCACCACTCTCTCTTCCCCTCTCTATATCACTCTCTCTCCACCACTCTCTCTCCACCACTCTCCCTTCACCACTCTCTCTTCCCCTCTCTATATCACCCTCTCTCCATCACTCTCTCTCCACCACTCTCCCTTCACCACTCTCTCTTCCCCTCTCTATATCACCCTCTCTCCACCACTCTCCCTTCACCACTCTCTCTTCCCCTCTCTATATCACCCTCTCTCCATCACTCTCTCTCCACCACTCTCTCTTCCCCTCTCTATATCACTCTCTCTCCACCACTCTCTCTCCACCACTCTCCCTTCACCACTCTCTCTTCCCCTCTCTATATCACTCTCTCTCCATCACTCTCTCTCCACCACTCTCCCTTCACCACTCTCTCTTCCCCTCTCTATATCACCCTCTCTCCACCACTCTCCCTTCACCACTCTCTCTTCCCCTCTCTCCATCACTCTCTCTCCACCACTCTCCCTTTCAATATTTCAGTATCATATTGTGAAAGCCTGATTGAATATGAATCATTGTCGGTACCATTTGAACTCTGTTTTATGTGTGTTATTAGCCTATGGTGGTATGGGCCAATTGTGGGTAGTTCAGCTACCCACAGGGTGGGCGGGTGAGTTGTGTGGAGGCTTCTGTGGTGAGAACTTTATTGTGAGTTTAGTTTATGCTCTTCTGTAGAGATTTCAGAAGCGTGAGTTTGTTGTCTGTGCACTGCCTCAGTATAGTGACCTAGAGTACTACATTGTAGTTTTGACTGTACGTATACAGTACCTTTTGTATGTATCTTTTTGTTTCCATTTATATCAGTCTTTTTGTTTACAATTTTTCACATTGGATTATACACTTTTGTGGTGGAGAAATAAATTCACAAAACCAGAGTCTTCCCTGTAAGCAAAATGACGTCCCCTAGACGTCCCGTAATGGTCTCTCTGAACGTTCTAAAAACGTAAATGTGTATGGTTCCCGTGACAACTTTAGGACGTTTTGCACGACGTTCCAAGACCGTCCCGAGGACGTTGCGGTGACAACTGAGAAACGTTTTCTATAGGTCCTGGGGACGTTATGCAGGACGTTGCAAGCACCTCCCGAGGGCATTGTGGTTACGTCTGGGGAACGTGTTTCTATAGGTCCTGGGGACGTTCTGCAGGAAGTTGCAAGAACGTCCTGAGGGCATTGTGGTGACATCTACAAAACCTATTTTAGACGTCCTGGGTACGTTATTCAAGGATGCACCGCGGACGTAGCAGGCACGACCGTTTTTGCTGAGCTAAATGAAGAAAATAAAATAATAATAGATCGCGGAGCCGTCATTTTGCTTACAGTGCGCACACACACACAAGTTCAAGTTCATTTATATTACACATTTCATATGATATGCATAGACACAGACACACACGATTACAAACTTGATTGCGGGCATGGGAATTGAACCATAAACCTTCCTATTACTAAACGAGATCGCTACCTACTGTCCTAACACTGTCTGATTACTATAGTGCCACTTTAACAGGTTTATCACAGTGTGAGACAGCCAACAAACTTAGTCTTTTTTGAGGAAAAGCATATTGTAGCAATCTCAGTCACTACGCATTGAGGGTTTTCCGTAATGATTCCTTTTTTAATTAACATCCATGGCACATCACGGACGTGCGGGCAGGGAGGCAGAATAACTAGCCAAACTAAGAATGATGAAATAAAATAAATATGAATGCTTCTGTACTGATCTGTGCTATAAATGTAATGTCTGCATGAGTCCAATACAATGCATACATAGGAAGGTGACCAAGTGTCTAGCTTTAACATATTGAGCTTTCCACAGGCCTTCAAAGATGGTGCAACAGAACGAAGAGCTCACCGGTCAAATTGTCTGATTGGAATTTCTTTAAAAGTCCCGTCTCGCAAACACAATTTTGACAACAATCCTAATATTACGTAAGGCCTATAAAGCAAACGTGCACTGCCCTTATTATGTTTAAAAGGAACAGGCTAATCTGCCGTTAGAAAGTTATTTAACAACACGCATATGCTGCATTTTAAAGCGCAAACCCTCGGTTTCAAACGAGGAGCGAACTGAGTGAGAAGGATCCAACATGGCCAAGCAGACTAGCCTTAAA
>NC_137925.1:35884069-35886569 GCF_963457725.1 Sprattus sprattus | reverse complement strand
TATTAGTTTTAGTTTTAGTCTTTCCGTGGGGGGGGGGGGGGGGGGGAGGCTGAGGAGGTTACTTTTAAAACAATCCGCTCAAAATGAATTGTAGATACAAGCTATAATATTATAAGTAATAAAAACTCAACAAAACATACCATTTAAAAAAAGGTATTTAGGACAAATGAACAGCCATCCACAAATGACAACTATGAAATTTGTGTCAGTCAGTGTGTTTATGTCATTAACCAGAACATGTCAATGCAATAGCCAATAAACTAAAGACACATGTGAACAGCATGTATTAAACCCATTCATGAGCCACACATGATTTGTGGGATTTTTCCCCTTGATTAATACAACACATATTTTTTTCCATTTTCCATTGCAAGGCACTTGCTTTTATTTTCGACACATTCATAATCAAAGTAATCCCAGACTTTGTGGCTTTCTCCCGACTTTGGCCGCCATGATTCAAGACGAGGGACGTGTACTAAAATAGATATAGGCTATGTATGAAATACATTGACATCTATGACAGGGACGTGCGGTCAGTGGGGGTGGGGCATCTGACATAAAAGCGCAGTGAAAAAACACGGAGTGGAAACAGTACATCTACCTCAATGAAATGGGCGTGCAAGAGCCCACTGGTCGGGTATATGCCTTTTCTCCCGTTGCTGTTCTTCTAGCGAAAATTGAAGATTGTATAGCTAAACTAAAACATTTCTCAAATGTGGACTTACAATTAAAATGTGAAGTGATCAATAATGGGAGACCAATGCCGGAGCTTAAAGGTTATCTTCAAACGAAACGACGGGACAGAACAAAATTCGATCGACTAGTCACATTCAAAGCCAAATTGCTTTGAACATTTTTGGAACCTCAAGAATAGATTTGGTTTTGAACGTACAGCGGAGACTAAATTTTAGCCAGGGGAAGGGGAGGCTTCTCACCCCTTATTCGCTAACATTACTTTGATATCAGAGTAAGCCCTTGCGTTTATTTCCCATTATTTCTCTTAGGATTGTTTAATGTCTATGTGAAGCCATTTTACATCACACAAGTGGTTGTGATCACTCTAAACCAAAGACTGCTTTGTATTGGTGCGATGATTTTGAGAAAATAAACTTAAATTGCAGCTATTGAAGTCGTGTTTCCTGGTTGCTATGGTTATGAAGTTGCTACGCTAGCTAATAAGCTAGCTAAAGACACTTGGTGATAATAACCTTAATGATTTAAATGGAGGAGTTTAATTTGCATGAAATTAGCTAGTTATCTAGCTAATCTTATAGTCGCCTTCAAATGAGTATGGGAAAAGGAAGAATCCCTAATGGTGTTTGTGCAACTGTGTATGAAAGAGTTCATATTCTACGTGTATATTCACACAAGTTCATCACAAGCTAGCAGCTGCCAACTGTTTGTACCTTACCTATGTTTGTGTAAAGAATGCTGGTGTGGAAAACAACCAGTAATCAATGTGCAAGCTGCCAATTGAATGGTGATATAAGATATGTGTTTGTAAATCTGTCTCTGAAGGAGTCAGTGCCTCACCACCAGGCACTAACCACACCGCACGTCACTGCCAAATAGGATTCTCGCTTTCTACTGACTTTTGCTGCATGATAGCAGGCGAGGGGCGTGTTTAAAAGTGGTACAGCGGAAAATGGACTACTAGGCTTTGTATGAAATAAATTGACATCTATGAAATACATTGACAAAAAATGTTTTTCTCTATAATTCTATTTTATTTTAGTAAGTTCTGTAAAGACACCATACAGTTTCAGTTAGTTATCGTTTTTTTATAAAGCCTCGTTTTTATTTTTATTTTTATTTCAGTTAACGACAAAAAAAATCACACCTCGTTTTAGTTTTTTCGTTAGTTTTCGTTTAACCTTGACACACACACACACACACACACACACATACACCACACACACACACACACACACACACACAAAGACACACACACACACACACACACACACACACTCACACACACACACACACACACACACACACTCTCCATTACACACACAGACTCATACTCTTTCTCTGTCTCTCCAACACACACACACACACTCACACTCTCTCTCTGTCTCTTTAACACACACACACACACACGCACACATACTCTGTCTCTCTAACACACACACACACACACACATTCTTCTCTTGCCCTCTCTCTTTCTCCCTCTCTCACACACACACACACACACACACACAGAACACACTCCTCTTGAATGCAGTAATTCATATGAGACTGTGTGATACATGAAAGAAGATGCTTGGAGGAGGTATAGTGGCCTGTGTGTGTGTGTGTGTGTGTGTGTGTGTGTGTGTGTGTGTGTGTGTGTGTGTGTGTGTGTGTGCGTGTGTGTGTGTGCGTGATGAAGGAGGCAAGGATATGTGTGTGGTTTGTGTATGTTGTGCTGGGAGATTAAGGGCCCTATCTTGCACCCAGTGCAATTGACATTGTCACCGACGCATGTATCATTCCTATCTTGCACCCGGTGCACAG
>NC_137925.1:35856569-35879069 GCF_963457725.1 Sprattus sprattus | reverse complement strand
TAAATCAAAGAAGGCAGTCCCAAAACAAGCAGCAAAATGATTGTAAATATACTGTTTCTTTTGTGATCATGGGTGATTTTCGTGTATTTCATGCTTACACTATGTTCAATGAAGCCAAGATGACTAATGTCATTGCTCTGTTTCCTGCCCTGGTAAAAGCTTATGAGCTAATGCAAAATCTTGAAACATTTAAGGATGTATGGTGTGTCAGAGTAGTCTGCACTGTAAAAGAAAATGAATTGCATTTTAGCCATATTTTATAATTGTATTTTCATATTGTTTTTAATCTTTTTTAATCTCTTTTCTTTGATGGGAAGGAATAATTGATTGCCCTACTCTTGTTCTGTAAAAACTGAATAAAGTTGTTATTTAAAAATCAAAATCTCTCTTTGTTTCTCCTCTTTCTCTCTATTTCTCTCTGTTTCTTTCCCCCATTCTCTCTCTCTCTCTCTTTCTCTTTGTTTCTCCTATTTCTCTCTATTTCTCTCTGTTTCTTTCCCCCATTCTCTCTCTCTCTCTCTTTCTCTTTGTTTCTCCTATTTCTCTCTATTTCTCTCTGTTTCTTTCCCCCATTCTCTCTCTCTCTCTCTTTCTCTTTGTTTCTCCCTCTTTCTCTCTAGTTATCTCTTTTTTTCTCCACCATTCTCTCTCTCTCTCTATTTCTCTCTGTTTCTTTCCCCCATTCTCTCTCTCTCTCTCTTTCTCTCCTTCTCCCTGTTTCTCCCTCTTCTTCTCTGTTTCTTTCCCCCATTCTCTATCTTTATCTTTGTTTCTCCTCTTTCTCTCTATTTCTCTCTTTTTTTCTCCACCATTCTCTCTCTTTCTCTCCTTCTCCATGTTTCTCCCTCTTCTTCTCTGTTTCTCTCCTCCTTTCTCTCTCTTTCTCTTTGTTTCTCTTTGTTTCTCCCTCTTTCTCTCTATTTCTCTCTGTTTCTTTCCCCCATTCTCTCTCTTTCTCTCCTTCTCCCTGTTTCTCCCTCTTCTTCTCTGTTTCTCTCCTCCTTTCTCTCTCTTTCTCTTTGTTTCTCTTTGTTTCTCCCTCTTTCTCTCTGTTTCTCTCCCCCTTTCTCTCTCTTTCTTTCTCTCATTTTCTCTTTTTCCAGCTTCCTCTATCTTTCTTTCTCTCACTTTCTCTCTTTTTTTACCAGCTTTCTCTCTCTCTTTCTCCCTTTCTTTCCCTCTCTTTTTCTCTCGCACACACACAACACCTCTCTCCAGTTAATCTGCATGAAAGTTGGGAGAACAGGGATTTGGTGTGTGCATGACTTGCTGTGTGTGTGTGTGTGTGTGTGTGTGTAAAGTGACGGAGGAAGATGGCTGTGTTCTGTGTGTGTGTAACAACATTAACATTCAATAACCACATTTATAACAGCAACCACATAAGGGGTGCAATTTCATGGTCCTCTAGCTGTCCATTCTGTGTGTGTGTGTGTGTGTGTGTGTGTGTGTGTGTGTGTGTGTGTGTGTGTGTGAGTGTGTCAGTGTGTGTGTGTCAGTGTGTGTATGTGTGTGCGTGTGTGTGTATGTGTGTGTGTGTGTGTGTGTGCGTGTGTGCGTGCCTGTAAGTGTGTGTTGTTGTGTGTGTGTATATGTGTGTGTGTGTGTGTGTGTGTGTGTGTGTGTGTGTGTGTGTGTGTGTGTGTGTGTGTGTGTGTGTGTGTGTGTGTGTGTGTGTGTGTGATGGGCTGTCAAGGTCGCCATGGTGATGAGAAGGGATGAGTGTATTTCATTGGCTGTTAAGGTCGCCATGGTGTTAAGAAGGGATGAGTTGCTGTGCATTTACTCATGTTCCTATGGAATCAGATCAATGCCATAAATATTTTGTAATCTGTAATATAGATTTTGTATCTGTAATATAGATTTAGTATCTGTGAAACCATCTACACTTTCAAAACCTATTTACAGATACGGATTTCAAATACGAAATGTATCTACACTTTCAAAAACTATCTTCACTTTCAAAATCTATTTACAGATACAGATTTCAAATACGAAATGTATCTACACTTTCAAAAACTATCTACACTTTCAAAATCTATCTGCAGATACGGATTTCAGTTACGCATTACAGCCTTTCTAAAGAGCCAATCAGCGCTTTTGGCAGATTTTCTTAAGCGCCAATCAACACATTGTATCCTTTACTGACTAGCCAATCAGCGCTAGCTTGCGGGCAACTGCTGGCCCGCTCATTATTAAATAATTATAAGCTAAATCTGCCACCGCTCGGCCTAGGGAGAGATCTGGGGTCTCCCCCGCATGGTTTGAATAAAATTCGGTGTACGAACGCCGTGGGGGAAGTTGCACAAGCATGCCTTATGTCTGATGAACACCTGTACTATTAAGTTAATCTTAGGCTCTGGCGATTCAGAGATCGCTTGGCTGCAGAACGCATTGTAACTAATAAATTGGTCTCAACCACATCTAACAAATATAATCTAATGAAAGTGTGACGAGAACTCCAGCTTGCTGCCTCATATATCTCTTCCACTGAGACGCTAGAAAACTCGCTTCCACAAAAAATACACAATAAAGCGTTTTCAAGGACTTCAAAAAATGGTTACAACTAGGCTACCCCAAAGTGCCATGAAAAGAAACGAAAATGACATTGCAAGGTGGTTTTGAAATCAGGCTGGTCATTATCCAGTTGTTGAGGATGCATATGCACTTAACGGTGTACCCCCACCATCACTTAGCATGTGTCTGGAGAACAAGACAATAGCAGTCTGTCTGCTAAATGTTCTCATCGTGATAATGGGTCATATGAATGCTGTGAATAGGAGATCTGTCACGAAAATGCTAACGTTAGCTTTCGTTAGCTACCAAAGCAGATCCTAATATCTTCCATACAACGACAAGGATCTTTGAAACAGGTGGAACGAAGTGTGGAGTGAAAACCACTGACTTTGATTGTGCGTTTTACAATAACTTTATTAACAACTCCAAATATAGGACTTCTTACTTGTGCTATTTCTCGGTCTCTGATCCATGACTGCTGCCTGCATACACCGTTTCACTCAACTTTCCCAGTTACCAGCAAGCTAGCGCTGATTGGCTAGTCAGTACAGGATACAATGTGTTGATTGGCGATTTAGAAAATCTGCCAAAAGCGCTGATTGGCTCTTTAGAAAGGAAGTAAAGACAGTGCCAAAAAGATTTTGTAATTCGTAACAGAAATCCGTAATGCGTAACTGAAATCCGTATCTGCAGATAGATTTTGAAAGTGTAGATAGTTTTTGAAAGTGTAGATACATTTCGTATTTGAAATCCGTATCTGTAAATAGATTTTGAAAGTGAAGATAGTTTTTGAAAGTGTAGATACATTTCGTATTTGAAATCCGTATGGTTTTGAAAGTGTATGGTTTCACTATACAAAATCTATATTACAGATGCAAAATCTATATTACAGATTACGAAATATTTATGGCATTGATCTGATTCCATATGCTCCCCCATGTTACCACTGAAAGAATAGAAGTGTTCTCTCTTTCTCCCTCCACCAATCTCCTTCTCTCTCTTTCATGTTCTCATCTTCTTTCTTTCTCCATTTCTCTCTCTGCCATGTTCTCTTTCTCTTTCTTGTTCTCTTTCTCTCTGTCCTGTCTGTCATGTTCGCTCTTTCTGTCTCCTTTTCTCTGTCATGTCCCTCTTGTCTGAATTTCTCTGAACTGACACTGAAATATGGTTTCTAATGGTTAATTATTTATAGTGACCGACTGTGTGTGTGTGTGTGTGTTTGTGTGTGTGTGTGTGTGTGAGAGTGTGGTTTTGACTATGTATGAAGTCAGGTTTTACTGTGAGTGTGTGTGTGTGAGTGTGTGTGTGTGTGTGTGTGTGTGTGTGTGTGTGTGTGTGTGTGAGAGTGTGGTTTTGACTATGTATGAAGTCAGGTTTTACTGTGAGTGTGTGTGTGTGTGTGTGTGTGTGTGTGTGTGTGTTGTGTGGTGTGTCTGTATGTGTTGTGCTGTGTGGGTAGTGTTTCCTCTGCGGTTCTAGCATGTTCTGTAGTTCTATGCTGGGTGCTCCGGCTGGTTCTGCTGTGTTCTGCTACCCTCCAATCTATCCTGCTGCGAGAGTGTCTGTGTGTGTGTGTATCTGTGTGTGTGTCTGTGTGTGTGTGTATCTGTGTGTGTGTGTGTGTGTGGGTGTGTGTGTGTGTGTGTGTGTTCGCATGCTAATGAAGAATATGTCTGTGTGTGATAGAGAAAGGCCAGATAGAGTGTAATACCTCTGTGTGTGTGTGTGTGGCTATGTGTGTGTCTGTGTGTGATTGTCTATGTGATACTGCTTTTGTGTTTATAACGGTGTGTGTGTGTGTGTCTGTCTGTGTGTTTGTCTGTGTGTGTGTGTGTATGTTAGAGGAGAGATTGGAGTTCGATCAGTTCACTCTAATCAGTCAGATTCCACCTCTCTGCCCCCAGAAAAAAAGATTAAATCTTTCAGAGCCGTGTTTGAGAGCCTCTGTCTTCTCTCTGTTCTCCCAAACTGGATGTGTGTGTGTTTGTGTGTGTGTGTGTGTGTGTGTGTGTGTGTCTGTCTGTGTCTGTGTGTGTATGTCTGTGTGATACTGCCTGTGTGTTTAAAACTGTGTGTGTGTGTGTGTGTGTGTCTATATCAGGCCTGTCCTTGTGTGTGTGTGTGTGTGTGTGTGTGTGTCTCCATTTCAGGCCTGCCCTTGTGTGTGTGTGTGTGTGTGTGTCTCCATTTCAGGCCAGCCCTTGTGCCTGTTGATCTTCCTGTCTGATGCAGAGCTGAGGGTTGGCTGGTTGTGTTTGTTTGTTTGCTTGCTTGTTTGTTTTCTGGTTCTTGAGTGTGTTTGTGTATCTGATTAAGGATGTAGAGTGATTCATTTATTCATTCAAATGTATGAAACACAGAATTACATTACAGCTCATGAAACTGCTCTGGAACAGTTTGTGTGTGTGCGTGTGTGTGTGTGCACGTTTGTGAGTGTGTGTGAGTCTGTGTGTGTGTGGGTGTGAGTGTGTGTGTGTGTGCAGAGTGTGTGTATGTATTTAGATGTAGGATAGGATAGGATAGGATAAATTTTAATTAATCCCGTGCGGGAAATTCAATTGCCAAAGCAGCAGGGTAGTGGGATTAGTAATCAATTATATATATACATTATCATCAAAAAAAAATAATACAAATTTAAATAAGAAATAAAATAAATAAATAGACAAAATAGCAAATTATAGACAAATTATATAAATATTATATAAAACTTATGTTTGATTGTGTTGGTTGTAGTCTAAGTCTAATGGCTACTGGCACGAAGGACTGGCCAAGGCGCTTTGTGGTGTGCCGAGGAGGGATCAGTCTGTGGCTGAACGTGCTCCCCATCTGCAGTAGCTCGTCATAGAGGGGATGGGAGGGGTTCCTCAGGATAGCGTCCAGCTTCCTCCTCGTCCTCTCCTCCGCAACTGCCTCCAGTTTATCAAGTTTAACTCCCACCACGGAGCCAGCCTTCTTTACAAGCTTGTTTAATTTGTTTGCCTCCCTGGTGTTGATGTTACCCCCCAACACGCCACGCCAAAAAAGAGGACACTGGCTACTACATACTGGTAGAACATCTGCAGCAGCCTATTGCAAACTTTAAAGGACCTGAGCCGCCTCAGGAAGAACAAGGCGCTCTGCCCCTTCCTGTAAAGGGCCTTGGTGTTGTCAGTCCAGTCCAGTTTGTTATTAATATATACACCAGGAACTTGTAATTGTCCACCGCCTGCACCTCCTCCCCTCGGATGATGATAGGGGTCGGGGCCCTCTTCCTGCTCCGCCGGCAGTCCACCACCAGCTCTTTGGTCTTCTTGATGTTGAGCTGGAGGTGGTTGGTGTCACACCACCCTACAAAACTCTGTACCAGAGCTCGGTACTCCACCTCGTTGTCATCTGTGATGCAGGTGACGATGGAGGAGTCACCAGAAAACTTCTGTAGGTGGCATGTACCTGAGTTGAAGCGGAAGTCTGAGGTGTAGAGGGTGAACAGGAAAGGTGACAGCACAGTTCCTTGGGGGGCGCCGGTGTTGCTCACCAGCACATCCGACAGGCTGCCCTGCAGCCTCACGTATTGTGGTCTGCTGATGAGGTAGTCTGTGATCCAGGCCACCAGGCCATGGTCCACCTGCATCACTAAGAGCTTCTCAGCTAGCCGGGTTGGCTGGATGGTGTTGAAGCGCTGGAGAAGTCAAGGAACATTACTCTTAAGGCGAGACATGGCAGGTGAATAGGGTAAAAATTTTAAATACAAGGGATCACCATGAAACTTTACCAGTTGATTACATACATCATTATAAGAAAAAAATGTATTATAAGTTTTTTAATTTTGCATATTTAATTATGCTAATTAGGTTGGATCTCATTAAATATGCACGTTTTTGCATATATTTCCGGTACATGAATCTTAAACTGTGATAAAGCCAGGACCAAAATTCTTTTTTTATTTTGTTTATATATCAAATGACAAAACATCCTCAGATGGATTTTAGGATATCTGCTTTTATGACCTGGGAAATCAAAATATACTATCCATGGCCTTAAAAACCCTATTTTCGCCATGATTTCCAGGTAAAATGACCCATAAATCTGGCCAGGAACAATTTATAAATAAATCCGTGTGTAGACGTCTTCATAACAATGCTATGTGTGAAACTGGGAAGTGTGGTGTACCTAGGTTCTACATAGGCTGAGAAATGTGTACCTAAAAATGAAAAAACACTCATTTTGAGAAAACCGCATTTAAAGACAACACGTGACGCACTGAGCGAATCACGTTAGCAGGAAAGCGCCGTCAGCCAATGAATCCCTTCAGAAAGTCAGGATTGGTTGCTGAAAAGAAAGGAAATGCCCATGTTTGGATTACACAGCCTTCCTATCGAGGCTCAGAGCTTTAAAATCATAGCAGACATGACAGATGTTGTGTAAAAAGACGAAACGCTGAACGCGGTTCAAGGGTGAATTCTTGGTTAATTTAGGAGAAAATGGATGCCGCGGCTGAACTAAATGCAGTGAAACAGACACATAAATGTGGAATTTTGACGTTTTCTTTATGGTAGTATGAAAGATAACAAGTTAAAGAGGCAAACTAGCCCAAAATCTCAAATTTGACCAGGGCATGAAAAAAATCGATATTTCACCTGCCGTGTCTCGCCTTAAGGTGCTGCGAGGCTTATCTAGGTGTGTGTAGGCTCTGTGGAGCATGTAGATGACAGGGGGTCCAGGAAATCATTCACCAGGGGCTTGAGGTGCTGCAAGACCAATCTCTCAAAACTCTTCATGACGTGTGACGTCAGAGCAACTGGCCTGTAGTCATTGAGGGCGCTGGGGCGTCCCTTCTTTGGCACCGGGACAATGCAGGAGGTCTTCCAGAGTTGGGGCACCTTCTTCAGCCTCAGGAAGAGGTTGAAGAGGTGCTGGAACGCTGCGGCCAGCTGCCCAGCGCACGCCTTGGGCACCCTTGGGTTGATGTTGTCCGGACCTCTGGCCTTGTTGATTTTTATCCTGGAGATCTGCTTCATCACCTGGCTGGTTGTGATGATCAGGGGTGAGTGGGTGTTGGGATGTCTCCATGTGTAAGAGACAGGCTGGGGCTGTGATCTGGGGGGGGGGCATGCTTCTTCCTCCTGGGGTAGGGGGCTGGTGGTGGGGGTAGACAAGGTGTGAGTGTGGGCACTGGTGGTGATGAGTGGCGAATCAGGCTGGGGTGGTGGGCTGGGGGCAACGGGAGACAAGGTGTGAGTGTGGGCCCCATCTGCCCTGCTGAGCTCATGGGCGTTTGGAGGTCAAACCTGTTTAAAAACTGGTTCATGTCATTTGCATTCCAGGGTTCCTTCAACGGCAGTGCATGACTGTTTGTAGCCAGTTCATTTTCTAACACACCTCCCTGGAGTTGTTGGCCTGTAGCCTGCCCTCTACTTTGTCCTTAATGCGGGCCTTGGCCGCTCTCAACTCCTTCTTCAGCTCCTTTTGAACAGCTTTGGCCCCCTCAGTGTCCCTTGTCATGAAAGCCCTTTTCTTCCTGTCCAACAGGGCTTTAATATCCCCATTGATCCAGGGCTTGTTATTTGGAAAGCAGCGTACCTTTTTGGTTGGTACAATCCTCTCCTCACAGAACCTGATGTAGTCCGTAAAACAATGTGAGAGTCCATCAATGTCCTCACCGTGGACCCTCTCAAACAGGTCACAGTCTGTTGTTTCATGTGTGTGAGTGTGTGAAGAGTGTGAGTGTGTGTGCAGAGTGTGAGTGTGTGTGTGTGCAGAGTGTGTGTATGTATTTAGATATGTGTGAGTGTGTTTGTGTGTGTGCAGAGTGTAAGTGTGTGTGCAGAGTGTAAGTGTGTGTGTGCAGAGTGTGTTGTGGATTGCCAGTTAAACTTGTGTTGCATGAAGAGACAGATAGATTCACAGAATAACTGAAACATGCCAGGGAAAGGTCTTTGGGCCAATAGAGGGAGCACCAAATCTCACACACACACACACACACATACACCCACCCACACACACACGCACACACACACACACACACACACACACACACACACACACACACACACACACACACACACACACACACACACACACACACACACACACACACACACACACAAAGGGTATTGTGTGCTCCGAGAGCAGACAGTGTAAAACAGGATTTCTAGCGCAGGATTAGAGGTAAGGTCAAAACGTCTGAAAGCTGGGAAAGCTGAGGACCCGCTCTCCCCACTACCTTGCCCCAACCCTGACCAATCACTGCTCAGGCTAATGCTCTCCTGACCAATCACTGCTCAGGCCAATGCTCTCCTGACCAATCACTGCTCAGGCTAATGCTCTCCTGACAAATCACTGCTCAGGCCAATGCTCTCCTGACCAATCACTGCTCAGGCCAATGCTCTCCTGACCAATCACAACCCTTTAAGCCCCACAGCTCCAGCTCCTGCATCATGGTCTATCTCACTTTAGTTGTCTGTTATACATTAATTTACCAGTGTAGCTTTTGATGTGAAAGACCTTATATTAACTTTAGGTTTGGACTGGTATATACTGCTGCAGATATAGTTCTTATCTTTATCAGATTCTCTTGTCTGATTCCTCTATCAGTGATATTTACAGTAGTTACCCAGTTTGCCTAGATGTTCTGTTGAAATACAGTTTGAATGTGACTAAGTGTGGAAAGCAGTTTTATTGGAGCAGAGGTTAGTATTGGGCAGATATTGGGAGAGCAGAGGTTAGTGTAGGGCAGTAGTTCTGGCTCCTGATTTTAATTTTGGAGTCTCGAGTTGCACTTAAGTTGCACAAACAGTGGCTTAAAACTCAAGAACAATCTTTTTTTTAATCGTTTTTTTATTTATTAAAATGTGAAAAAACTGAATTGCAGCTGCTGTCTGAAATGCCCTTTGGATTTAATAACTTCACACAAAAAAAATGGCTAAATGTCACATCTGCATAACATAAAGGATGTTGGATCGACCAAATCAAACTTCATCAGGCACCTGCAAAAACGCTCCCAGATAGGTCAGTCACTTGGTGTAGAAGCTAATGGTGTGAAAGCTAATGTTAGCACCCATGGATGGGCTTAGCTCCGAGCTCAACGACTTGAGTCTTGACTTAGACTCCAGCTAAACGACTTGAGACTTGACTTGGCCTTGAGCTCCACGACTTGAGACTTGACTTGGACTCGCGCTGAACGACTTGAGATTTGACTTGGACTCGAGCTCAATGATATGAGACTGGCGCCCTCCCGTGGATACAGTGTCTCTGGGTTAATACTGTCTCTCTGCAACATCCAATGCTTCATCCAGAATGTTGTCCAGTTGACGATAAAAACATCATTGCATGGGCACTTTGCAGTTGCGTAAACACTGACACGAAATGTAAAACTGTGATCTTCTATTGCCTTTAGAGTACCTAAAAGAGTTCAACAGGGGACGGGTTGTGAAGTGCCTCTACCGTGACCCATTGGTGTTGGAATTCACACTGCGGTGCTACCGTGGGTTTATAGGCTGAGTAGTGTTGGCTAAGTTTCCATGGTTACACCCAATGCATATGTTTCGCTAGTTAAAGCTAGCAAGCTAATTTGGTCACATTGAGGAGACGTGTCTCTAAATTCATCCCCGTCTTCAGAGCCCAGCTTCTCACCTCTCTCTCTCTCTCTCTCAGAAACACACACACACACACACACACACATATACACACACACACAAACAAGAAAAACACACACACATTCACACACACACACACACACACACACACACACACGCACACACACACACAGCATGTGGCAGTCGAGAGGTGCACTTAGTTCTGCAGGGGGCAGGATGCTTGAACAGTGTGTATAGTGTTTAGTGTGAATTCAAGTACTTGGTGTGTGTGTGTGTGTGTGTGTGTGTGTATGTGTAGGCATTTGGTGTGTGTGTGGGCATTTGGTGTGTGTGTGTGTGTGTGTGTGGGCAGGTGTTCAGCTTTCGCTCAGGGTGTTATTTCTGTTCATTTAGTTGCATGGAGCTGCAAATGGTCCCATCATCCAATCAACAGCCTGGATTATAACAGCTCCCACACACTCATACTTGCTTATGGACACACACACACACACACACACACACACACACACACACACACACACACACACACACACACAATCATTAACAGCATACAGTCATGATAACACCTTTTGAAATGGCACAAGTAGCTCAATCTGAGAGAATGAAGCTGTGTGGCCTAGGTGATGAAGGGTGGTAATGAACACAGACACTCATACACACACACACACACACACTCACCAAACTCACACTCATACACACACACATTTATACACACACACACATTCTCACACACACACACACACACACACACACTCATACACACACTAACACTCACCAAACACACACTCATACACACCCATAGGGGTGGGCGATATGGCCAAAATCTTCAATCACGGTATTTGTAATTTTATATCACGGTTACGGTATATATCACGGTATATTATACGTAGGGTGACCAGATTTGAGTTTGTGAAAAAGAGGACATTTCAGCGGTGGCTAAATGTGTCCACAGACATAGGCTATACAGTATGATCATTTATTTATTGACCCTTATGAACACTAAGCTGCAGAAACAATACTGCCTCAATAAGCTATAAGGCCTAAGCAATAGTGGCCAGTATAGACCTTCATTGTACTGAACCTTTCCATTGAATCTTTAAATAGTACGATTAAAACAAAGTGCATGTAGTGGCATTTAGTCCAGTGCTTATGTGGCTTTCAGTGGTTCTTTAATGTACTTACAGAAGATACATCACAAAACTTTCTTTTTAATGTTTATTCATATGTTAACGCAATAATGATGAGAAAAACATTTTCTTATATGGCCACATAAAAATAAGAAAATTATGAAGTTGGTCATTACACATTACACATATGCCCCATTGACCGCTTCAGCCCATTGGTGCAACGTGCTGTCCTGTAAACAAACGCTAGTAAACGATGGAACTGCGGTTTTTCTGGATAAAAAGCACATCAGCGTTTACATTTCTCAACCGATTTCGTTTTGTTTTCAAGGGTTTATGATCTACATGGAGTTCCAATAAGTTTTGTCTCCATGTTACTTATAATCTAGATAGTTAAGCTATAATCGCCATAGACATACACATACATATGCTATATATCTATGATAATCACTGCAAGACGCTAACTGTTCTTCTGCTCCCACAGCTCCTTTACTTTGAAATACTGAAAATAAATCTAAACTATCGAAAAAAGTGCATCTGTAACTACTAATATTTGACCATCATTGAGAAAAATAATAAAAAGTAAATCGCTACACTAGACACTTTTCAGAGCGTATTTTTCAGTAGATTGACTCTTTCCCAACAAGTAGGCATGACAGTCTGTGCAGGTCATGTGCTTAAAAATTGTTCTGGCTATCGTATTATACTGCTCTTCAGAATATTCAAAAAAGTTCAGTTGATTTGAATGGGTCACCCCAATGTTTGCACGTCTGAAATGTTACGATTTTGACTGCTGCGAAAAAGTAATGACCGCTGTCATTCGCCTTATTCACATGCACCGCCATTTTGAAACGAAAACGAGGCTTGGTTGGGTAACCCAACCGGAGGTCATTCTCTACGATACGAAGAGTAATGATGGACTGAAAATGGACTACATATCTTCTGCCCTTGCCCCTTATAACCGCGGCATTAATAGATCATTTTTTGCAACTCACCGTCAGCATCATGTTTATTTTCTTGGCTAGCTAGCAAATGGCAGCTAAGTTATACTGTCAGAATTGCTAGCATGAATAAGTCAAAAATGTATAAAATTACAGGTGATTCATGGCATCTTTTTTCTCTAACCGGGATGATCTTGAAAATAACAATGCTTTTGCAGTCAGAAAGAGAGAGAGTGACAGGGCAAGTGTGAGAGCGAGGGCATTTCCCTCCATGAGAAAGAATGCAATCCCCAACATGGTCAAGGTAGCTAAGTTAGATGCAACAGATGGGACTAATTGCTAAAATGCCAACGAGATGATAGCGGCTATAACTAGCCTTGCGAAACCAGTTGAAATTACTTTGACACTATGACAAACTAGTGAGTCAAAGACTTTCCTAACTCAGTCGAACATCAAGCACGTGCAACACAAGACGGCAAATAAGCTACTTCGGCAGACAGTAACCGGGAGTCTTAAGGCAAACGTACATAACGCAGTAATATGCCTACGGACCCTGGTATGGCAATAGCACAGAGGCCATTCTCCATATTAAACGTCATTGTAGCGCCCCAATTTTTAAGCTGTTATTTTAAGGTTAAATTGCCAATCCTTACCCTTAAGTACAATTGCTAAATACTGTTCAAAGGTTGCTCACGTTCTGAGCTTCTACAGTATTTTGGCACACACATTCCATGTTTGGTGCATTTCATAATAGTCAAGTAAATAAACATGATGCTGACGGTGAGTTGTAAAAAATTATCTATTAATACCGTGGTTATAGGGGGCAAGGGCAGAAGAATTGTGGTCCATTCTCAGTCCATCATTACTCTTCGTATAGTAGAGAATGACATCTGGTCGGGTTTACCCAGCCAAGCCTCGTTTTCGTTTTCAATATGGCTGCAACGTGAATAAGGCTAATTGGCAAAGGGTTTTGTGCATAGAGCACATCTTTCCGCTAGTAGGCCAGTCATTTAACGTAACGGAAGTCAGAATTTCAAAATAATAATAATAATAATAATTCAATTTTCTGTAGCGCTTTTCTAAATACTCAAAGACGCTTTACATCTAATAGAATAATATTAAGCCTGCTAAAGTTGAAGAATGGACCGGAGGCAGAGTCAGTTTCAGTTGGTTTGTATTTCAGCGTGGAGACTAGGGCTGGGTATCACTAGGTACCCCACGATACGATACTATCACGATATTTTACCCACGATAACGATAATATCACGATACAGCGATTCTGCGATTATCGATATATTGCAAGAAATTTCACCCACGATACATCACGATATCTGTGTCACTGAAGAAATTCAGAATATATTACAAAAATATTTTATGCAAAGTAACAAAATTAATGTAGAAAACATTTCATTGCATAGTAATCAACTCTTCTGTAAACAATGGACACAGTGCTGCTGAACAAGCAGAATCAAATTATTTTATGAACACAAAGAACAAAGTTAACACAGAGCAAAAATAAAATTCAACTGAATCTGTAATGTGCAAACGTTTCAAAACAGCATGTTCTTCTTCAGGAAGAGCAACTGGTCAGCATGCTCAGAGGTGAGACAGCTCCTTTGAGAGCTGATTATGTCACCTGCTGTAGAGAAGACACGTTCCGCATGTACACTGGTCCCTGGGACACAGAGATGTCTTTGGGCCAGCTTGGCAAGGAGTGGGTAGGCTTGAGCATGAGACTTCCACCAGTGCAACGGGTCATCAGTCAGTGCTAATGGTGGAGCATCTAGGTATTGCTTGACCTCTCTTTCTGCCAAGGAAGAAGCCGACAGTCGTTGGTGGGTCATCTTGAATGTCTGACCAAGGAGATCAGTGAGCGCAGACTTCCTCTTCCTTGGTGTGTGTGCACTCACTGCGCTAGTCTCTGGAGTCTGTGGGTCAGGGCTTCCCTCCTTGTCGTCAGGGCTCACTTGACATGTATCCATGTCTGCATCATCTTCCTGTAAGAAAATGGACAGTGATACCATTTACATTTCTAGTTAAAAACATGTTTTTAGGTAATATAAAGTCTCAAAACTATTGCTATGAATTTACATTCTTCTGCATGTCTTTTTAATAACAACAACAACAATAACTTCAATTTATAGAGATTAATTTATTTTGTTAAATAGATTTTTATATATGTATGAATTAGATAATGTGTATATGGCATTTAGCAGTACTTGAAAGCAGAAAAGAAGAGAAAAAACTGAGAAAAAATGATTTATTAATGTCAAAATCATCTTAATAATACCTTGAGAGCAGCAGCCATTTCCATTAATTTGGTGTTTGTGTCCTGGGCGTCTTGTGGCAATAGGAACTGCAGAGACTTACACCTGGGGTCTAAGGCTGACGAGATGCGCAGGAACTTTTTCTCCTCCATAGAGTCATAGCGCCTGGACAGGTCTCGGTGGATGGCGGTCTTGATCTCTCTAACGAGAGAGGAATCTTCAATGGTGGCAGTGGTGTCACTCAAAAGCTGGGCAAGGAGCGGAGCAATTATGGAGATTGTTGGGCTCTTCTCCTCGCACACGATTTTTGTTGCCACCAGCATTGGCTTGAGGGCTTGCACAACCTGTTCCGCATTTGAGATGTCGGTCTCAGTCAGGGTGCAGATGTCACTAGTGCCCTTTCTTACCTTAATGAAAGAACACAGGCAGACAGAATGGAACTTTCATTAAAAACATCAATTAAATGTACATTTTGAATTTTCATAATTATATTATTACACTACATTCGCTTGTAATTTGTAACCTGCTCAGAATTCAACTTGCCTATGCCTTAATGCAAGAACAGAGACACATAGAACAAGAAATCATGAGATAATATTACAATTATGAGCATATTTCAATTTATATTTTTTCACAAACACAACATTATTAATTTAATCTACATATGATGCTAAAACAAAACACTTACACACTGAGACTCAATACACAAACGTTATGCTATCAGCAAAAATATAACATTATATTAGAATAAATAAACCTACCTCAGGAGATAAGAGGGCAGCACAGACGGCAGGCTGCTGCTCAAGGAACCTGGCCAGCATCTCATAAGCGCTGTTCCACCGCACAGCAACGTCTGTGATCAGCTTGTGATGTGGCAGTGCAAGCATCCTTTGGTTTCTCTTCAGTGCATCGGCGGCTGTAGTGCTTCTGTGAAAAAAACGTCAAAATCCTGCGGACTCTCCCAGTCAGTCGAGCAACAGCTGGCACTTTCAGTGCGTGCTGTGCAGCAAGGTTAAGCACGTGTGCAAAACACCGAACGTGTTGGTATCCAGTTATCTCAACAGCAACAGTCATATTAGATGCGTTGTCAGTGACAACCGCCGGGTCTTTCCCCGTGAGCTTCCACTCTTCCGTAGCCTTCCGTATGACTTCTGCCATGTTGGCACCGGTGTGCGACTCGGACATCTCCCGGGTCTGGAGAACATAGGACCGCAGTTCCCACTCCAGAAGAAAATGAACAGTGAATGTCACAAATGATTCTGTGGCCCTGGACGTCCACGCGTCGCATGTAAGTGCAACTCTCTCAGCAGACTGAAGTGCGTTTTCTACGTGTGCTTTCGTCTCTGTATACAAAGCGGGAATTGCTTTTTCAGTGAAGTATTTCCTACAGGGTATGTCATATCTTGGTTCCAGTGTATTTAACATTTGGCGGAAACCTTCATTTTCAACTGCACTGTATGGTCTGAGATCTTTACAAATGAAGCAAGCAATGGACTTTGTAATACTTGCAGCCCTGGGGGACCCAGAAGGAAGCTTTGCTTTAAATGCAGTGTTGATTGTAGGCTGGCTTACAGAAGCATTCCTCTCCTCCGCGGCAAGCTCGGGATGATGACGGACAAGATGGCTGTGCATGTTCATTGTGTTGCCCGTGTACTTGACCTTAGCGAAGCAGTTCTTGCAGATTGCGAACTCTTTATCGAGCGTTGCACTGTCAGTGTGGTAAAAGCCGAAGTGGGCCCAGACTTTTGATTTGAAAGTCGACGGTGCATCTTTCACCGGCTTTGGTCTGTTTCCGTTTTCAAATCCCCCGCCTTCCGCCATTCCTCCGTATGTGTCTCCCTCTTCTTCTTTTGTTTTCACTGACTGCAGTGGACTTCACTCTAATTCATGAGCGCCTCATGTGGGGTCTTGAAGTATTGACTCTGTAGATTAAATCTGTAGCGGGTTTTTGTGAGAGAATCTGTTTAGAACGGCTGTATGTTTATTGTTTAAATATCGATATTTGGCGTCAGCATATCGATAACGTACCGCAAGGCGAAATATCGCGATATATTGTAATATCGATATTTTGGCACACCCCTAGTGGAGACCCCTCTTGGTTGTTGGTTCAAGGAAAGTCTAACCTGATAGCAGTATGCTATCGCATTTATACAATTCAGGTTACAGTACAAAGGGAGAGGGGAAGGGCCACACCCTTTTAGGTGAGAGAAGGGGGGGTGGGGGTTACAGTCAGAGGTTCACCTATGGGGGGATGATGCCAGGACACAAGGCCTCTAGCAGGAAGAGGGGGGGGGGAGGGTCACATGTCATTTGCATTGGATCTCAGTGAGAGACAGACCTAGTACACAATCAGAGTGAGTTGTAGATACAGAGCAGTACATGTTTACCTATAATAATAACAATAATTCCAGTTCCATCACAAAGCAAAAATAAGAGTATACCGCGGTTGAAGCGGTCTAGCCAAATCTCTCCCGGTAGACACATTTCTACCGTTGCACGGTATATACCGTCATACCGCCCAGCCCTACACACACACATTCATACACACACTCACACACACACACACTCATACCCACACTCACACACACACACATTCATACACACACTCACACACACACACACACTCATACCCACACTCTCACACACACACACACTCATACCCACACTCTCACACACACACACATTCATACAAACACACACACACACACACTCACACACTAACACTCACCAAACACAAACTCATACACACACACACATTCATGCACACACACACACACACACTGAAGCAGAACTGGGTGAACTAGGTGATGAAAGATGGTAATGAACCTTTGTCAAACTAAAGTTTCCCCTTTTTTCCATTCTCCCTGTCTTTCCCTCTCTGTCTCTCTTTCATTCTCTCTCTTTTTCTCTCTCTCTATCTCTTAAACAAAGAACACAACACATGTGGTCGTAACACATACACACACACACACACACACACTACACACACTCAGACTACACACACTCACACACACACGCATACACTTACGCACTTACACACTCACACACACACGCATACACGCCCTCACACACACGCCCTCACACACACGCTCACACACTTACTCTCACTCTCTCACACACACTGTGGTGCCCCAAGCTGCGTTTGGGTCCAACTAGGTTTTTTAGTCGGTGAATTCCCTTACCAGGACTATACAGGGCAGGCTTAAGGACCCTGGGGAGGTGTTCTGGGGACTAGGCAGGTTGGGTCCCTAATTGGACACACAGGTGCAAATAGTCTGACTTGTTTGGCAGTAAGCAGCAACTAGTCAGATAAACACTTTAAAGATTCAGTGAGAAGCAGGGCTGACAAGAGAGAGACAGAGGGGAAGGTGCCGGTAGCACTGGGTTCAAGCCGGAGGGTTCACTCCATTTTCTGTTCGTTTGACTACCTTTGTTTGAAGCCTTTATAAAGAACCTGCCTTTGAGGAATTCCCTTGTTGCAACTTGCTGAGAGCTGGGCTGCCACAACACACGCACAAGCACTCACACACACGCTCACACACACTCACACACACACACACACACACACACACACATACACACCCATACACACTCAAACTCACACTCACTCTCACATACACACACATACAGACACACACTCACACTCACACACACACACACATACACATACACATACACATACACATACACATACACATACACACACACATACACATACACATACACATACACATACACACACACACACACACACACATCCACATACACACACACACACACACACACACACACACGAGGTGTACGAGGTGTGGCTATTACTTAGACCATTGGTTCCCAAACTGGGGTACGCATACCCCCAGGCTTGCGCAAAGTGGTTCTGTGGATATGCGGGAGAGAAGATTTTATTTGCATTTTCTTTTTTTGTAATTTACTGTTTATTAAGTTTTTCCATTTTTACAAATACAACAAAACCACATGACATAAACGTAAAACCAAAGTAGGACAAACAAAACAAGAAAAATAAATAAATAAATAAATAAATAAAAAGCACAGATACAGAGAATGAACCAGGGGAGGTTCCAAATGTACATCTCTTATCTTAGAAGAGTTAGTCAAATTCAAATCCAATAGATAACAAAAAACACATCAGGAGGAGGAGCAGTAGCCTGTAGTACTATAATTACACAAAGTCTGGTCTTATTGTTAACACATAATACAACCAACTTGACCAATTTTCATAAAACTTGTCATATTGAGTCCTCAGTGTGAAAGTTACTCTCTCCATATTATATATATCATACACCACATCAATCCAGTCATCAACAGTTGGTGGGGTGTAGCAACCGATAACGTAATAACGGCCAATAACGTAATAACGGCCAATAACGTAATAATTTAAATGTAATAAAACCAATAACGTAATAAACTGCCAATAATGTAATAAAGTTGCCGTGCCAATAACGTAATAACTTTTGGCCAATAATGTAATAACTTATTACATTATTGGCCGGTTATTACGTTATTGGCCTTGCATTAAAAAAAACCTTTGAAAATGTAATAACTGAGCCAATAATGTAATAACTGAGGTATCACTTCATTTTATCTTCAATATCTGGACAGAAAGTGTCCCACTTAGCCTTAATATTGCATCTTGCAACAGATGCTTAAATATCTGGCTTACAGATACCCCTCCACCCTCAACCCCCCCTCAACAGGAAGCCTTACGGGAGCCATTAAGAGTCATTTTGGATTAATATGTCACTCTTAGGGTTCTGTTATAGTACTCTGTGTATCCAACTCTGTGACCATACGGGCGCTTTGATGGAGTCTTTCTAAGTTCTGCGTTGCAGTTTTCAGTATGGTATTGCAATTCACTGTCTGAACGCTAGGGGTTGTGGGAATTATTTGACCATCTCCATTGGTCTCAGTCCCCTCGACTGGTAACATTTTTTGGGGGCACACGTCGGGCTACCATAAGCGGAGCTTTACTTTTACTCTAGGATTCTCAACCGGCCAAAACTGTGCTAGGGCCAGTCTGATCTACAAAGCGACATAAATTGCTTGCAGATTCGGATTAAAATTGAATAACTGAGCCAATAATGTAGTAATATATAAATATGACTGCAGCCCCCTCATTCAATAATATCATATCATACTGCTTTCATTACCAATATTTAAAAGCTAAATGTTTGTCTGATGCATATGATCTAGATGCTGCTCCTAAACTGATTTAATGCACTCATTCATCCAAATATGCACAACCATGCGGCTCTTTAATTAAAGAAATCTGTAAATTCCATAAAGGTATTGCAGTAATCTTATGTGCTGATGTGTCTGTGTTTTTGTGTAGTTCGCTCATAAAAAATAGGTGTAGTGGATGGCACAGTCACATAAACACATGTCATTACCACTAGCCCTATGTATTGGGCACCTCTCTCTTTCTTAGGGTTAGCCTATTTTTATTTTAGCCTATTTTTTCTGCTCATTTGGGTCTTTAGTCATTACAATTCTTTCAGATATTGTTGTATAAATAGACAGTTGCTCATAATCGTGTATGTATGTAACATGTAATAATGTCTCAGTGAGGTTGATGCATTGTCTAAATAATAATTTAAAAAAATCATGGAAAACATTTTTAATTCAACCTCATTCAAACAGAACTCTTTTACTGAAGGCTAAGTAACTCTGAACAATTCTAAACTAACTCTTAACTCTTAAACTGTCATATTTACTCAGTGGAACTTAAGCTGGAGGCAATGCTCAATTTCAAATGAAAAGTTACCAATTTACTAATTTACTAATGTAAAGAAAATAAAACATTAACATAAAATGTACTACTACTTTTTCCAGGATATGTACCTAATTTTGAACTGCCCGAAGGCTACATGCCTTAGAAGAATCCATGCCCTCATCCAGCAGTTGTCCTTACTAAACAAATCTCTTAGATGCATGCTAAGGCCACTGTTGCGTCCAGCGGCCTTGTAGAGCTTCATAATGCTGATTGAAAAGTCATTGTCTTTACCCAGGTGAAGGCTCTCAGTGTGTGTGTGTGTGTGTGTGTGTGTGTGTATGTGTGTGTGCGTATGTGTGTGTGTGTGTCTGTGTGTGTGTGTGTGTGAGAGTGTGTGTGTTTGTGTGTGTGTGAGAGTGTGTGTGAGTGAGTGAGTGTTTGTGTGTGTGTTTGTGTGTGTGTGTGTGTGTGTGTGTGTGTGTGTGTGTGTGTGTGTGAGTGTATGTGTGAGTGAGTGTTTGTGTGTGTGTGTGTGTGTGTGTGTGTGTGTGTGTCTGCTTGTGTGTGTGTGTGTGTGTGTGTGTGTGGGTGTGTGAGTGTGTGTGTGTTTGTGTGTGTTTGTGTGTGTGAGAGTGTGGGTATGTGTGTGTGTGTGTGTGTGTGTGTGTGTGAGGGAGTGTGGGTGTGTGGAGTTTGGTGTGTATCCGGAACGCTAGGGGTTGCGGGAATTATCTGACCGTCTCCATTGGTCTCAGTCTTCTCGATTGGTAAAATGTTTTGGAGGCACACGTCAGGCTACCCTAAGCGGAGCTTTACTTTTACTCTACTCCATCCTCCATCCATTACTGGTTTTCAACATAATTTAAGGTTATTACGAGTTTAGGTACATGTTTAGAACATGTGTGCTGTTAAATTATTTAAGTATCTTTTATACACATTGATGGATACAATAAATAAATAAATAAATAAAAATTCAAACTAGACAGCAATAACAGCAAGAACAGGGTGTGTGTGTGTTTGTGTGAGAGTGTGTGCTTGTGTTTGTGCTAGCCTGGGTGAACCCACCCGAATCTGCAAGCAATTTAATGTTGCTTTGTAGATCAGACTGGCCCTAGCACAGTTTTGGCTGATTTGAGAATCCTAGAGTAAAAGTAAAGCTCCGCTTATGGTAGCCCGATGTGTGCCGCCAAAAAAATTTGCCAGTCGAGGCGACTGAGACCAATGGAGACGGTCAAATAATTCCCACAACCCCTAGCGTTCCGGCAGTGAATTGCAATACCATACTGAAAACTGCAACGCAGAACATAGAAAGACTCCATCAAAGCGCCTGCATGGTCACAGAGATGGATACACAGAGTACTGTAACAGAACCCTAAGAGTGACATATTAATCCAAAATTACTCTTAATGGCTCCTGTAAGGCCTCCTGTTGAGGGGGGGTTGAGGGTGGAGGGGTATCTGTAAGGTCGGATATTTAAGCATCTGTTGCAAGATGCAATATTAAGGCTAAGTGGGACACTTTCTGTCCAGATATTGAAGATAAAATGAAGTGATACCTCAGTTATTACATTATTGGCTCAGTTATTACATTTTCAAAGGTTTTTTTTAATGCAAGGCCAATAACGTAATAACCGGCCAATAACGTAATAAGTTATTACGTTATTGGCCAAAAGTTATTACGTTATTGGCACGGCAACTTTATTACATTATTGGCAGTTTATTACGTTATTGGTTTTATTACATATAAATTATTACGTTATTGGCCGTTATTACGTTATTGGCCGTTATTACGTTATCGGTTGCTACAGACCCTATTATGATGTCATGATATTATGATATTCGTTTTTCTTTAATATCTTAAAAAGTATAAAGTTTAGAAAAGTGAAAAATACATAGCATTAGTGTCCTTTACAAGACCTACGCAACAAAGTTTGAACGAAGTTTCTAAGTTAAGCGGTTCGAGCTGAATTAATCGCAGAAAAAGGTAAGAAGAACTAGAAAATGCATTTCCTGAAGGAAATACCAGTGCATGAAATGCAAAAGTTAAGAAAGAACGAATTAAAGAAAAGTGAAAGAAGGAAGGAAGAAAGGAAAGAACAGTAAAAGAAGGAAAGAAGAGTTGAAGAAGGAAAGAAGAAAGGAAAGAAGAGTGAAGAAAGAAAGAAGAGTGGAAGAAGGGAAGAAGAAAGGAAAGAAGAGTGAAGAAAGGAAATTAGAGTGGAAGAAGGAAAGAAGAGTGGAAGAAGGAAAGAAGAAAAGAAAAAGGTAAGAAGAGTGGAAGAAGGGAAGAAGAAAGTAAAGAAGAGTAGAAAGAAGGAAAGAAGAAAGGAAAGAAGGGAGGAAGAAACAA
>NC_137925.1:35804069-35834069 GCF_963457725.1 Sprattus sprattus | reverse complement strand
GCTATTGAGGTGACGTGAGGTTTTTGTCATGATGGCCCTATATCGCCGTCCAGAGGGGAGACGGTTAAAGAGGCAGTTGGCAGGATGTGAGGGGTCTGCTGTGATCTTCACAGCTTTCCTGCGGGATCTGGAGCTGTGGAGGTCCTTGATGGAAGGAAGGGGGCAGCCGATGATGCGCTCTGCAGCCCGTACGACTCTTTGGAGCCTGGCCTTAGAGCGGGCAGAGTCATACCAGACCGAGTGTGAGGATGTAAGCACACTCTCAATGATGGCCCTGTAGAACTGCACCATGATGGGGGGGCTGACCTGAAGTCCTCTCAGCTGCCGGAGGAAGAACAGGCGCTGCTGGCCTTTCTTCACAAGTTGAGTGATGTTATTGTCCCATTTTAGTGTGTTGGTGATGGTTGTGCCTAGGAATTTGAAATGTTCGACTACAGTGACAGATGAGTTGTTGATGACAAGTGGGGGATATGTCTGAACTTTTTTTCGGAAGTCCACAATCATCTCCACTGTCTTGACGTTGAGCTCTAGGTTGCTGACTGCACACCAGGACTCTAGATGGGCGACCTCCCTCCGGTAGGCAGACTCGTTGTTGTTGCTGATGAGACCTATCAGGGTGGTGTCGTCTGCATACTTGATGGTCTTGACAGACGGGTCACGGGATGAGCAGTCATTCGTGTAAAGGGAGAAGAGCAGGGGGGACAGCACACACCCCTGGGGGGCACCGGTGTTAACTGTGCGGGGCTGTGATAGATGCGGGCCCAGCCTGACATACTGTCTCCTGTCAGTGAGAAAATCTGTAATCCATAAGCAGGTGAGGGGGTGGATGTTCAGATGGGTCAGTTTGCTATGGAGGAGGTCGGGAATGATGGTGTTGAAGGCAGAGCTATAATCCACAAACAGGGCTCTTGCAAAGGTGTTCCGATAGTCCAGGTGTTGTAGAATGTAGTGAAGGGCTATGTTGATTGCATCATCTACTGAGCGGTTGGGTCTGTATGCAAATTGAAGGGGGTCCATGAGGTGGTCAGTGGATGCTTTTAGATAGGAGAGGACCAGAGCATGTGAGCGGAGCGGAGCGCCGCGCAATTCCCGCTCCCCGCTCAGGAGGATGTCCGCTCATTCGCTCTGCCGCTCAACGTTGTGCCAGGGCGATCCGCTCAAAACCGCTCCGCGCTCATCTTAAATTTCCTGCCGCTCCGGCGAAAGCGCTCCACGCTCCGCTCAAATTTTTAGGAGAAATAATTTTCTGACATTTTCCCTTCATGTAATTATGCCAGGGCCCTGGGACATATGGCGTTTGATTTAATGATGTCACCGATACATGTGTCAAGTCTCATTCAGTTACTCGAAATGATGCAGACAAACGGACGGTCATATCACCTAACCTGCTGATAATAATGGGCCTAAACCAGTATGACTGTCAAGTTTTTGACCAAAAAGTGTCACGTTTATCTTGCTGTACCAATAAAAGTGTAAACAAATCTGAGTTATCGTCAGACCCATCGCTTTGCAGGAACGTTTTGTGTGCTAATCGCCTACAACTGCAGGATTACCCAAAGATACAACTGACAAAGTTTGCACTTAGATAAATACCCGTAAACTCATTCCAATATCGTAAAAAGGTACTAGAAGATGTGATAACAGTACAAGGACAGTTAACAAGTCATCTTTGAGTCATCCATTACGACCAGGTATGATAAACAGCTATCTAGCCCACTCCATACAGCACTGCCTGAGACTAGCACAAATAGCTAAAACGATCAACTATTGTTGTATTAAAATACAGGCTTTCATGAACACGAAATGAACATGAACATGAAATGACGTGTCATTTCTCTGTGTAGGCATAGGGCCTATTAGCTATTGTATCCCACCTTATATCATACAATGTGCAATCCTCGTCTCGGCGATTCCGTGGTGAAGTTGAAACACAGACTATAACAGATTATAGGCACAGACTACAGCATAGGCATTGACCTGAATTTTGCATTTATATGACCTATCACCTTGCTTTTCGAAGTACTTCCCAAACTCCATCTTGCTACTCTCGCGTCACACGAGCCAGTGTTGCAGGGGGGGGGGGGGGGGGGGGGGGGGGTGGAAGGGTCTCACGTGACGCGTTTTATCCAATCAGGTTGCTTGGATGCTCCCATTGAAACCCATTCTATTCTACGTGAACCACCTACATGTAAGCCGCTAGAAGCAGTTAACATCGGAGCGGACTGGAGCGGAGTGAAATCACCGCTCCGGCCTTTGAATTTAAAACCGCTCTGCGCTCCAACCCGCTCCAACCTATTTCTTCCGCTCCGCTCCACCACCCGCTCCACGCTCCGCTCCGCTCACATGCTCTGGAGAGGACCAGGCGTAAGCTTGACCAAGAGAGAACTACTGAGGTTGAGAGGGCTCGTCTCACGCTAGAGATTGAGAAAATGGAGCTTGATCAAGAGAAAACCCGCCTTGATGAAGAGAACACTCACCTTGATCAAGAGAGGGCTAGTGAGGTTGAGAAGGCTCGTCTTGCGCAAGAGCTTGAGAAAATCAAGCTTGATCAAGAGCAACAGCGGATACATTTGCTGCGAGATGGTAAAATTCCAGGTGGCCAGTCAGCTACGCCTACGTTGAATGTTTAAAAGAAGATTTGTTTAGTTCCACCATTTAGAGAGGCTGATGTGGACACTTTTTTTCAATTGTTCGAGAGGGTAGCTGATGCGCACAGTTGGTCAGACGTGGAGAGGACTCTGCTCCTCCAGTGTGTGTTGACCGGCCGTGCTCAGCTCGCCTATGCGGCACTGTCTGTGGCAGACAGTCAGGTGTATGGCAATGTGAAAACTGCGGTACTTAAAGCATACAAACTGGTGCCAGAGGCCTACCGTTTTCGTTTCCGAAAAATGCAGAAGATGTACGAGCAAACTAATGTGGATTTCGTGAGGGCTTTGACATTGCAGTTTACTCGTTGGCGATGATCCGAAAACTTTGCTACTTTGGATGATTTAGTCGATTTATTTTTATTAGAACAGTATAAGAACACGCTCCCCGAAGGTGTCGCTATGTACATTATGGAGCGTAAGGTGCGCACTGCTTCCGAGGCAGCAGTGCTGGCCGATGAATGGGAGCGTACGCACCGTTCACGTTTAGACCGGACTCAAATGGATAAAGGTCATTTTTGGTCATGGCCTCACGTTCAACCTGTGCCTCCAGCTCAAGGGCAGTGGTCTGCACAAAAATATCAGCCTGTGCGAAAGCCACCGCAAGCGCAAACCCAGACACCTGCTCTGGATAGGGATACGTGTGCTTACTGTTTTGTAAAGGGTCATTGGAAGATGCTGTGTCCAGTGCTCTGGATAGGGATACGTGTGCTTACTGTTTTGGAAAGGGTCATTGGAAGATGCTGTGTCCAGTGCTCAAAGCAAAGAAAACTCAATCTTTTAACTCGACTGCTGAGGCTTCGATCCTGTCTGTTCCAGTGCCTGCGATCGTTGACTTGGAGTTGCCCCACTGACAGGCCGCCGTGCGCCTCTACGTGTGTGGCAGACCGTGAGGTGACGTTTGATCCATTCGTCTCTGATGGCTTTGTGTCACTTGTTGGTGGTAACAAAGTCTGAGTAAAAATGTTGAGGGATACTGGGGCTACTGGGTCTTTCATATTGGGGTCGGTGTTGCCTTTGTCTGGTGAGTCATACAATGGAAATTCGCTGTTCGTTCGTGGAATTGGCTTAAACACAATTTCAGTACCATTGCACAATGTCTCTCGAGTGTGCACTAGTGGAGGGGGACGTGGAGCTTGGTGTTCGGCCTGCACTACCTATGGAGGGTATCTCATTGGTGCTTGGTGTTCGGCCTGCACTACCTATGGAGGGTATCTCATTGGTGCCCTAACCCTAACCCTGCACTACCTATGGAGGGTATCTCATTGGTGCTTGGTGTTCGGCCTGCACTACCTATGGAGGGTATAACCCTAACCCTATACTGCACTACCTATGGAGGGTATCTCATTGGAGCTTGGTGTTCGGCCTGCACTACCTATTAATCTCATTGGTGCTTGGGAACCAGCTGGCAGGTAGACGCATCTGGTCAGATACGTCTTCTCTTGTGGTTACTGAAGAGCCGCTGTTAACCGACGAGAGTGCGCAAAAGCATTCAGATGAGACGTTGAAGTCTCTGTTAGAACACGTTGATGGTGAAATAAGGAATAAAGCGGGGGGCTACTTCATCAAAGAACGCGTGTTGAGGAAATGGCTCCTCACGCCCTTTGTTTTGTTGGTGACCCAATTGTTCAGGTGGTTGTGCCTGTTAAATTTCTTCCACTGGTACTCGAAACCGCTCATGATAAATTGGAGCTCAGGTCCTCCCGGCATTCGATTCTCCGTTGGATTTGGGTCGTTGGATTCTCTGCTGGATTTTGGTTATTCGTTGCGCGTTGGATTTGGTCGTTGGATTCTCCGATGGATTTTGGGATCTCAGTTGTTTTTTAGTTTTTTTAATAACCCTACAATGACTTTGCATTACATTCCTGGTTCTTATTCACGAACACTGAATTTCACCACACTTTGGCATCCTCTATTGCACTTTTTGTCATTGTATGTAATGTTTGTATATTTGACAGAATTTAGTTTTTTGTCTATTGTGTACACATCTGGTGAGTGGTGGTAGTTGGGACATGTGAAAACCTGTGGGTTTCCGTTTTTTAAGGAGGAGGTTGTGACGGCCTGCTGGCCTGGGCCGTTCCATGTATTATATGTAACCCTCTGTTTGCGCCCTCTGGTCTCTGTGCAGTTGCTGATTGGAGGTGATGAGCCTTGATTGGGTGCACCTGGCACGCAGGTTCACCTGTCTCCATAAAAGCTCTGGCTCCTCCTCCTTCCGGAGAATCGTCCTGCAGCAGACACTACCTAAGCCGCTGGTCTTGGCCCAGAATCGGAGTGTTGTGCTGTTCCTTTGTTTATCATTGTCTTTGTGCGTTGCACCGTGGATCTTGATGCAGACATTCTGTGTTTACGTGGTTTGGGGTGGATCATTGCTTCAATTCTAAAATAAACCCATCGTTAAACCTACTCCGTGCGCTCTTTGCTATTGTCATTTCTACCCTAGAGGTATGACATGTGACACATTCACACAGATGTACTCACAAACACACACAGAGATGTATACATCCACACACACAACTACACACACTGAACTATTTTGGATTATGCTGTGGAACGATTTCTAACAAGGAACCCAATCAAGTCCCTCAGTCATAGACTGAATCATTTCTGAATACCTGAATATCACCTTAATATATACATTAATAATAATCATTACATTAATTAGACATTAATATTAATTATAATTATTATTATTATTAGTATTATTATCAGCGTCATCACATTGATTATGCATTGTTAATTATTGTGTATGACATTAATTATACATGATTAATGAATTTGAATATTACAATAATTATACATGATTCATTTATATTAATAATCACATATATAATTCATATTTCATTCCAAACTCTCCAAAAAGGACCAAACACAGTGTGTATGTCTGTAAACACAGTTTTCGCTTGAAATGATATTAAAGGCCACTGAGTAAGTGTTAACTCATTAAAGGGACGTGATTAATATGTGGTCCACATCACAGGTGGGTCAGTAAGGGTCGCGGTGTGCTGGCACACACGCACACACACACACACACACACACACATATATACCGTATATATATATGACATTGAAGATGAACACTTGACCTTAGCTTTGGAGTCACACTCTCCAATTCTGATTGGCTGGAGTCCAGAGGAGAGTGTCTGGTGAGGCATCAGATAAGAGCTGAGCTTATCACACACACTCACACACACACACACACACACACACACACACACAGAGACACTGATGTCCGAGTCGTGCACTGCATCAGATAAAAGCTGAGCTGAGTCTGGTGTGTGAGTCGTGTGCTGCATCAGTAAAAAGATTAAAACATTCACCCTCACACACACCCACCTTTTATCCAATCACATTTTTCATGAAGCACTGTGAGTCTGCCTGGAATTCCTAAGTCTACTGTCATGGCTATGTCTATGTTAATGGCCACGTCTATGATCATGGCTAAGTCTTTCCTATGTCTATGGTCATGGTCAAGTCTTTCTGTTACATAGTGCTGGGCCTTGCTCTGCTCTGTGCATCTCTTCCTGTAGGTGGAGACTGGGCGTGGTCTAAACATTGACTTGAGCTGCATGTCATTACTGGGGCCGGCCTACAAGTATAAAAGCCGTCCCGTTTCCAAGATGGACGCCCGCTCTCTCTCGCCTCGCACAGACAGAAGCTGGCACACACTGCTTTAGTTTACTTACTTTTGCTTAACTTAAACTCACAGCCTTAATTATGTAAATATTCTTAATATTGTTTTCTTTTTACCTGGTGGTTATTTTTTTCCAAGACTCACTCTTTAATTTGCCTGTCTTGTGACTTGTACGTCGGGCGCGGGACCCAGGCAAGTTCGTAACATCAAGCAAGCAAGCGTTTTTCCTGTCTGTCTTTTGTAACCACCTTGTTTTGTTAACTGAACTTTGGTGTTATCTTTCGGTACAGTAAACTACAGTGACTCCTTTATGTTATGCGATCCAACATGGTTGAATTTTCTGGTTTGGATTTGCAACATTTTCCTATGTCTATGGTCATGGTCAAGAACACCCAGCAGGCCAAAAGGTTCAAATGAACACTCCTCAAATCAAGGGAGGGGTTGTGAACAGTTGCAGGCCAAGGTTGTCAGCACAACTTTAATTGAAACAACTGATACAATTGCAACAAATATTTCTATCAACCTCAGTCACATTATATACATTATAGACATGCAAAGGAGTTAATCCACCTTCTCGAAATTCTATGTGCATTAGATTAGATTTGATCCTGAGTTTCCAGTCAGGATTTCTCATTCAATGGTCAAAATGTGCAGTACTAGGTCAAAGGTCAAACTGATGTGTGTGGCCTGTGGGGCTCTGAGCTTCTTTCTGTTCTTCTGGGGAAGTGTGTGTTACCCTTCCCCGACGTTACCCATATCAATGTGGGTGAGTGCGTGTGTGTGTGTGTGTGTGGTAGAGGGGGAGTGTTTTCCTTTCTCATTTACCTTTGCTGTCACACACACACACACACACTCTTATTCCTCATCCTGCCAGCAGATCCTCTAAGGAGCAGCAACTCATTACCAATGTCTGGGCTGAGGGAAGCTCTCACAGAGCCAGAAACACACACACACACACACACACACACACACACACACACAGACACACACGCACACACACAGACACAGACACAGACACAGTCACAGACACACAGACACAGACACACACACACACACACACACACACACACACACACACACACACACACAGCCAGGAGACCGTACAGTCTGGAGGTTTTGCCAGCAATTAGTCTGCTGCTCTACAGGGCCAAAGAGTCCATCCAGCCCCGACTGCTGATGGAGAGGAGAGGGACGGGCGAGGGAGGAGAGGAGAGGGAGAAAGGAGAGGAGGGGAGAGGGAGGAGAGGTGAGGAGATGGAGATGGTGAATAGAGAGGGAGAAGAGGAGAGGAGCGAGGGATTTGGTGACCCTGCGTACCCATTGAAAACTTGGTTCAGGATTCAGGCAGACTAACCCTAACCCCACAGTAACAGAGGAACAGGACAGCAGTGCCATATTAAAGGCCATTTACCCTTTTGGAAGACGAGAAGGCAAGGGGAGGTGTTTGCTAAAGAGGAAAGAGATGGAGGTGGAGGATGAGGAGGAGGAGAGGATGAGGAGGAGGAAAAGGAGATTAGGAACAGCTGAGGAAGAAGAGGATGAGGAGATGAGCTGAGATGAGGAAGAATAAAGAGGAAGATGAGATGATGAGGAGGAGGATGAATAAAGAGGAAGAGGAGCTGAGATGAGGAAGAGGAGGAATAAAGAGGAAGAGGAGCTGAGATGAGGAGGAGGATGAATAAAGAGGAAGATGAGATGATGAGGAGGAGGATGAATAAAGAGGAAGATGAGCTGAGATGAGGATGAAAAAAGAGAAAGATGAGATGCTGAGGAAGAGGATGAATAAAGAGGAAGAGGAGCTGAGATGAGGAAGAGGAGGAATAAAGAGGAAGAGGAACTGAGATGAGGAGGAGGATGAATAAAGAGGAAGATGAGATGAGGAGAAGGAGGATGAATAAAGAGGAAGAGGAGCTGATAATAGTGGAAGTCTGGTCTGTGCTAAGATGAAAGAGAGGCTGATTAATAACTCACCTGCTGTTTGAAGTGCTGCATGCCTCAAGGCAGACACAGAGATCTGGGTCACTCTGGAGCGTCTGTGTGTGTGTGTGTGTGTGTGTGTGTGTGTGTGTGTGTGTGTGTGTGTGAGGGTGTGTGTATGTGTGTGTGTGTGTGTGTGTGTGTGTGTGTGTGTGTGTGTGTGTGTGTGTGTGTGTGTGTGTGTGTGTGTGTGTGTGTGTGTGTGTGTGTGTGTGTGTGTGTGTGTGTGCGCGTGTGTGTGTGTGTGTGTGTGCGTGTTTGTCTCTGTGTGTGAGGGTGTGTGTCTGTGTGTGGGTGTGTGTGATTGTCTGTGTGTGTGGGTGTGTGTGTTTGTCTCTTTGTGTATGGAAGTGTGCTTGTCTCTATGTGTGTGAGGGTGTATGCATTTGTCTCTATGTGTGATGGTGTGTGTGGATGTGTGTGTGTGTGTTTGTGTGAGTGAGCCCGTGTTTGTCTCTGAGTGTGTGGGAGTGTGTCTGTGTGTGTGTGTGGGCGTGTGTGTTTGTGTGAGTGAGCCTGTGTCTGCGTGGGTGTGTGTGTGTGTGTGAGAGTATGTGTGTGTGTGTGGGTGAGTGAGTGAGTGAGTGAGTGAGTGAGTGAGTGAGTGAGTGAGTGAGTGAGTGAGTGAGTGAGTGAGTGAGTGAGCACTGCACGAAAACCAAGATTATCGGGCCCGTAAACGCTGTGATACACCCGCGAATGATCAGCATTCATGGTTGATCACGGACATTCCCCCGAAATATCCGTCTGCCGCAAATCATCGGAATTTCCCAGGAAGGAACCTCGAGGGGAGGGGGGGCGATATGGTACTTCTCACCTCCCGCTGACAGAGGTGCGAAAGACTCTTATTAGCATATTGACTGTAGCCTCACACACAATACAGCCATTAGTTGAAAATGACCAAGATTTAAAATGAAACTGTCTTGTGATTGGGGAAAGAGATTCTTCCCTATTGGTCACTTTCAACTGACAAAATCGTAGCCCCTCCCATTCAAAGCTATTGCCTCATAAAAACGAAATTAATAATTTATGTATAATAATATACTAATAATGGTTATATATGAAATTAATTAATTTCTTATTAATCATTTAAATAATCATAATCATAGTAGGCCTAATAGAAAGGCAGTTGCTTTAGACAAATCGAGCATTGAAGACCTTAGTCAGGAATTGAAAACCAAAGCTTTATTTACAAAGACAAACAGACATTACATCTGAGAAGAAAACCAACGAGAAGAAAAAAACAGCAGCAGCAATAACAGCGACACATCACTGGGACATTTTTTTTTTTTTACACGGCTTTAATACTGGCGGAAATGTATCTTTGCAGCCTCAGAGTCATACACCGGTGGTGGTAGTCTTGGCGACGGTGTGCCGACACGAAGCCTTCTGTGGTGCGTCAGCGCATATCTGGGGTCCGGGTCGAGTCTTCCCTGCAAAGTCGCACACAGGTCAGAGAGCTCGTTGCTCCTGAAAGCAGGCTGCCGCACGATCCAGCCAGTTCCCCACTCGTCTGTGCAATCCTCTTCATCGGACATCAGGTCTAGAGTTACGTCCTCCCATAGGTCCATCTCTTCCCTCGCCAAGACAGTCATCCTCGCCACCAACAGCTGTAAAGATAAACCAAATTAGTGCCGCTGTGCTGCCAAAACGATAACGCACATTTATATAGTTCGTCCATCAAATGTGTTTAACGACTGCAATGTACATTTGCTTATAAAGGACATCGTTTCTGATACAAAAATGTCACTTTTTATTAACACGATTACATAAGACCATGCGCTGCAATTACTGTAGCCTACAGCTGATCTAATCCTTATCAATCTTACCCTCTTTCTTCTCTGGCGTAGACGGGATGCAGACTTAGGGCCCTATCTTGCCGATCAGAAACGCAAGTAGGACGGCGCCAAGCGCAAGTAGCTGTGTGGGCGGCTCTATGGCGCAGTTGCTATTTTAACGGCGGAAAAAACACACTTGCGTCCAGCGCAAGTGTCAAAAGGGTTGGTCCAAAGGAGGTTACTCAGCCATAGGTGTGGTTTGGGCGTAATATGCAATAAACCAATCCGAGCGTCATTTCACATTCCCTTTAAGAGCGAGGAGCGCATAGTCCAGAGCGGCTTGTTATTTTGATGGCGGAATTACCTGGTGGAAGACCGGAAAAGTTCACAGCCGAGGAGACCGACGTGAGATTTACACCAATTTTTTGGCAAGCCATATATAATTAAAAGGAAAATAAAGTATTTACCACTTGAGGAAATCATTGTGATATCCATATCCAAGATATTTTAAAAATAGGCATACTTCTAGCGTAGCCTACACATTGACCCAAATGATTCAGGTTAATTGAAGCTGCGTGACATTTGATTTATTGTATGGCTTTGTAAAAAGCCGGGAGATAGATATATATGGGGATGCGAGAAACCCTCCAAAAGTAAGCAAAGTCAAGCAAGCATGTCAAGATATTGCCGTGATTGTTTCTGCAACGGGGCACCCGAAAACGTTGCCGAAAACGCTATAATGACGTCCGGAGACGTGGGACATCCAAGCTGGAAGGTAACACACGTTCTCGTGCCTTCACGGGAGGTGGATCTGCCTCGACCCAGGATCTGACGGCAGCAGAGGACATCGCCACGTCTACCCTCACGCCTGAGAGCCTGCAGGGATTTGGGGGCATGGAAATCGGCACCCAAGCCAGTGCACCAGCTGACTAAACCCAAGGTACATAAATAAAGTCCACATACACAAAGATGAGTTTACAAGATTTATAATAATACTGGCATTAAATAAATGCAACAAAGCCATACAATAAATCAAATGTCACGCAGCTTCAATTAACCTGAATCATTTGGGTCAATTGTGTACGCTAGATGTATGCCTAGTTTTAAAATGTCTTGGATACGGATATCACAATGATTTCCTCATGTGGTAAATACTTTATTTTCCTTGTAATTATATATGGCTTGCCAAACAATTGGTGTAAATCTCTCGTGAAGACGACCGAAGTAAAGTGTAGCCTATAGGTCCTATACTGTGCGGGCAAGCACATGCGCCCTTAAAATAGCGTTCTGAATAAGCGTTACAGACTTTAGACATTGCGCCTCACATTAGACCAGCTTTTTTTTGGTCAATGGCGCACGGTGCACGGCGTTGTTTTGAAACTGCAAAATACCACTTGCGCCAGAGAAACGCCTTCTCTGTTCCGCCCCCGCCCATGTCGACGCAAGTTCATTTCGAAGCGCGCCTCTGGAGGGAAAATCGGGCTGTGCACCGGGTGCAAGATAGGAATTATACATGCGTCGGTGACAATGTCAATTGCGCTGGGTGCAAGATAGGGCCCTTAGTGGCTGATGCCTGGGCTGCAAGGCTTGGCTGGCTGTATCTGTAATTCCTCCGTATGACAGATGTGCTTTACGAACAATGTATCACCAGATGTACCCTTACAACTGTATAATTGAGGTTGACTGTTTTAGCATGACATGCAAAAGGATATCATATCTCAATGTAAATTACTCCATAGAAGGATCTAGAGCAAAGAGATCAGCGTATAATAAGTGGTGTGCCAACACTAACAGTTTTGAGGTGCCCATCATTGACCCTCTATCTGAACCAAGACCAGCTGTTATAAAGCAGTTCTTAGTTGTTAATGTCATGACAAAAAGTACTACATGCAAACATGTTCTAGCTAAAGTTTCTAGGCTTAATCCCCATCCTGACAGACATTTTTATGGAAAGCCAGTAGAAGTTTGGAGTTTGCAGGGAGCAGACACCACCCACCCAGCATCGTTCCTCCCTATAGAACGCATTGCTGGGAGAAGTGTTGTACACACATCCACTGTGCAGTTAAGCAAGACAAGGGAAAAGGTTACTGTTGTCATGCCACTATAGCCTGACGATGTCATACTCATGATTCTAGTCAGAATATGAGTCTGTTACCGAACCTTTGGGCTGTGATTATGGGGCGTGTTTCAACGAAACAGGAAAGAAAATGCATATTCGCTGAATTGGATACCTAGAACCAATCAGAGCAACGTAGTAGCCTATTACCATCTGATAGATTAAACTTTTACCTGATCCCGTAGGAAGGACGGCAAAAAACATCTTTTCAATCGACAAATGCCTTGATCGCATTTCTCTGTTCCTCTTTCAAAATTAATGCGCTGTCAATGTCTGTTGAGATATGCCTGCTCACGTTAATTAATTAGCATTAAGGCTACAAGCTACAGTTAGTTTGAATGGGTTTTTTGTGTACACGTTAGCAATGATCTAACAATAATGGTCTAGAGAGCTTTAGTTAAGACAAAAAATACTCTGCAACATTCGTGTTGCACATGCACAACTAACCGAGTCAATGTAGACATTAAAAAGTCGTGTAGATAGCTTAATTCACATAAAATATTCCCCACTAAGCACCCGAGAGGCGGCCATCTTGGTCGGAGTTCGAATCTACCGGTTGATTCAACTCAAGCGTTGGTATCTGTCCATCAACGTATAAAGCCCGCCCTGACAATTTGATTGGTCCGGTTTCATCCTACCGATGAAACTCTCTCCCAATTAGACCAGAGCCAGACCAAACCTCCCTGACAAAATTTTTTGTGGGCGGGGTTTGGGCTGGTATCTAGGCTAATGCCACTATGCACACTGGCTGAAATGTAGCATATTAAGTGCTAAATCCTGTAGGATGACACAGAGTTCTGTAAACTTTGCTAATGACAATTTGTAAATATTTTCAAAAGATATAAAAATGAGAAATCATTTTCTTGTGTTCCCTTCTTTTTCTCTGACTGTAATCATACTAATTACCAAGCTGATAAAAGATGGTAAAAGCTGGCCTTATTTGCATTTGTATAGCTCACAGCATTGCCTTTACCAGGGGAGGGCAAGGGGGGGGGGGGGGGGGGGGTTCAATCCAGGTCAATTCAATTAACATAACAAAACCTAGGCCTGGCCAAGGGGAAGTGGGGGGCCTTTCACACCAATGTGGGCTTCTACGGCAATACACAGGGTCAAAAACTGTCGTAAATCCCACATTTCATGCAGTGGAGTGTGTGTGTGTTTGTGTGTGTGTGTGCGTGTGTGTGTGTGTGTGTGTATGTGTATGTGTGTTAGAGCATGGATCTGGACGAATTTTTCAGTCCGAGCACGGCCCGGTCCGACAGAATAGTAACCAAGCCCGGACCGAGTCCGACAGCCATTACAATATTTTTTTTCGAATCCGAACCGAGCCCGACGGAATCAATTTCTCAACTGTTCATAGTGGCCTACTAATGCCACATTGACTTACGTTTTTTAGGAATATCCTTTATTAAACTGGGGCATCAACAGTTAAATGCTCTCTCTCACAAACAAGCGCTGTTAAACGCACAAGCGTACACAATAAGGCCAATAAGCATATTTAAATTAAATGATTCGCATTGCAAGAACGTTAAGTAAAATGGTGCGTCTCCTTTAAGAACAGCACCTACAAGGAGGTACAACGGTGACGCATAGTTTGGATATAGCGACAAACATTTATGTGCTGTAACAGTGTTAACCAGTATGTGAGTAACGTGAGTTTTAATAAAGCATATAGCGTGTGTAATGTGTAGCTATTTCATACCGTTTGTCAACCTTTCCTGCTGTCTGTATTTACTATGCAGCAGACGTAAAGGAAAGGGAATTAACCCCGAAGTTAAAAACATGTAATCTACTTCGACCGTGGAGCATTTTACTCCCCTGCAATCTCCAACTTTCAGAGACAGACAGCAGGAAAGGTTAACAAACGGAATGAAATAGCTACACATGACACACGCTATGCTTTAATAAAACTCACGTTTCATGCTACACCAACGGAGGCACAACAGACAAGTCTTACCATTGAACATCTTTTAGCACGCCAACGTTCGTTCTGAAACTATCTACTAACCACCGAGGTTTAATCCATGTTGTTGTGGAGAACGAGAGTTGCATCAATCATATTTCATTAAAACTTCACACTTCTTACATTGGACATATCCAACAGCCTAATTAGAATCTGCATTGTCTACTAAGCAGAAATATCTCCATACAGTAGATTTCCCTTCGTTCAGTATTTTAAACTCTCCAAATGAACTTTCTCCGTGATGCCATTTTGCCACCTGTAATCGTGTTGTCACGGACAAATACAAATTCCCGCCACGGGAAGAAGGCTGTTATCCTAAAATGTAGGACCTAAATGTAACTAGAATGCGTTTCGTGAACGAACTGCGAGAGTGTGCTTGCTCTGTGACAGAGAGAACAAGTGCCTATGAATTAACATGTATTTACATCTACTCAATCAGTGTAGTGGGGCCTTCTTCCAATATATTTTAGCAAGCCACCAAGCTCAACCATTATATTTTGGCTCCACTGACGTTTAGACATATGAGGGTATCTCAGAGTTTCGTTATACTGACTTACTGAGCTAAGTGAATTGTTGAAATTGCTATCTTGGTAAAAGGAAACATCTCTGTAACAATATTGGAATGAATGCGGTTACATAGCCAGCTTTACTTAAAGTTTATTGTAAGATAGGCCTATATGTTAGACTTAATGCAGTTAGAGTTAGACTGTAGGTCTAGTATCAAACGTAAGCAACACTTTTACTGTATAGCTAGAGAGCACGTGTATCACATTGGTTTATAGTCTGTCAAATTAGTTCTAGTTATTGGTGTTCGTTGGCATAAAAAGTTAGTCTTCTCTTATAAGCCTATAGTACATCTGATTAGAGCTAGCAACCATGAAAAACCTCTTCTGAAACTAAGAAGGATAACTATGACTAAATGTGACTAAAACTAATATGCATTTTTGTCTTAAGACTGAATCTAAAATAGCTGCCAAAATTAATACATCTCAGTGTTCATTTTGGCAGCTATTTTAGATTCAGCAGCTATTTTAGATTCAGTGCATATTAGTTTTAGTCACATTTAGTCATAGTTATCCTTCTTAGTTTCAGTCTAGTTTTCGAAAACTGAGCACACTACAACAGCTACGCTGTGTGTACATCCTCAAACGTTTTTCAGTTAACCTAATGATTCAAGGTCTCTCATGTATCATTACTCCCAGGACACGGGTTAATGTTAACTCACGCTATCGGTCACAACAAGTTACTTGGGATATGCTACCTCATAGTTAGCTAACGTTAGCTAGCTAAACGTTTACAGAGGCTAACGTGAAGCTTCAATCAAAAATTATTAGCTAGCTTTCCAAGCTAGCTGACACAACCTAAACACTCGACTGCCCCTTTGAAGTCAACTTAACGTTGGCTAATATATTCTAATAACTAGTTATCATTGACAGTTACAAGCTAATTTACCAAACTCCTTTCTGTCCTAAATTGAGCAGTTGCTGGTGTGAGCTACAATATGGGAGCTAGCAAAGCCATTTCTAGCTCTACTTCACAATACTGCTGCCTAGTGTAATAAGTTAACGTAAAACATAAATGTTTATAAAGTATCAGACATAAACAGGATACAACACACCAGTTACCAATTGATATTATGTGTTTATATATACCGAAAATGTCAGTAAATCCAGATGATGATTATGCTGCTGCTGCTGTTGGTCCCGTCGATAACCCTGGAGTCGCGACCCTGTCAGTTGTTTCCATGTGAAATCAATGGAATGCTTCACTTTTTGGCGCCGTATTGACAACTGTCTGTCACTCGCACACTGTGCTTGTAAATTATTTTTCAAGTTTGCACGTACCTATTTATGCGAGTGAAATACTCGCACTGTAGAGCCCTGGAAGGTGTCTCTTAATATTCCTACAGTTGAATGGAGAACGACTGATAGAGCGGGTGACGTCACAATGGCTCAACCTTCCCCATGTTAGTCAATGAGAGAAAAGGGGGATGAAAAAATGGAATAAAAAAGGAGTGACAAGGAGTACCGCCACGAAAAGTCATAGCAGCTTGAACCGGATCGGGCCGGACGTTTTGGTGTTTGAATGGCGTCTCTAGCTCAATCGGGCGAGGAGTAGTTAGCTGCAAGAAAAACGTACGGAATAAATAAATAAATAAACTAGAATGCGTTTCGTGAACGAACTGCGAGAGTGTGCTTGCTCTGTGACAGAGAGAACAAGTGCCTATGAATTAACATGTATTTACATCTACTCAATCAGTGTAGTGGGGCCTTCTTCCAATATATTTTAGCAAGCAACCAAGCTCAACCATTATATTTTGGCTCCACTGACGTTTAGACATATGAGGGTATCTCAGAGTTTCGTTATACTGACTTACTGAGCTAAGTGAATTGTTGAAATTGCTATCTTGGTAAAAGGAAACATCTCTGCAACAATATTAGAATGAATGCGGTTACATAGCCAGCTTTACTTAAAGTTTATTGTAAGATAGGCCTATATGTTAGACTTAATGCAGTTAGAGTTAGTCTGTAGGTGTAGTATCAAACGTAAGCAACACTTTTACTGTATAGATAGAGAGCACGTGTATCACATTGGTTTATAGTCTGTCAAATTAGTTCTAGTTATTGGTGTTCGTTGCCATACAAAGTTAGTCTTCTCTTATAAGCCTAGGTAGTACATCTGATTAGAGCTAGCAACCATGAATTGCAGATTAAGGGGTCCCCTATCTCAGTGTTCATTTTGGCAGCTATTTTTAGATTCAGTCTTAAGACAAAAATGCATATTAGTTTTAGTCACATTTAGTCATAGTTATCCTTCTTAGTTTCAGTCTAGTTTTCGAAAACTCATTACAATTTAGTCTAGTTTTAGGCACATTTAAAATTCCATATTATAGCCACATTAAACTCATTCCCTTCCCTTCTCAGGCCCAAGGACCTCCTGTGTTGTGTCAACTGCATAGTAGTCTAGCTTGCAGTACTTACATTGTGGATGCAATTAGTCTCCAAGATACAGATCTCATGCCTACAGCTGAATTCGAATTTGTTTGTAATAAATAATCGAATGTGATGATGAAGTACGGTACGCAGCGTCTTAACTGAAGCTCAACTCAACTATTACAACAGCTAGCTTGCCGCTAACGCTAACTGAAAACACATCGGAACACAGTGGCTAGCTAGGTAGCTAGCTGCTAATAAGTAACATATATAAGTAACACATCAGCAGTAATGAATCAAGTGTACTGATATTAAATGTACTACTAAATGTACTACTAACATGCCATTCTTAAATTAAAGCCAGTGACATGATGGTTAACGATTAACGAGTTAACGATGGATACCGACAATTAGCATACCTAGCTAGGTAGCATTACCATTGGATTTCAATGGCAGTTATGCTAGCTCGGGCTATCCAGTCAAAGGAGCCTTGTTTCTGGACACGTATCACTTGACGAGCGAGGGCAATACAGTCATCTGGAAAGTTTAAAATGATACTAAACGAAGGGAAATCTACTGTATGGAGAATTTTCTGCTCAGTAGACAATGCAGATTCTAATTAGGCTGGTGGATATGTCCAATGTAAGAAGTGTGAAGTTTTAATGAAATATGATTGATGCAACTGTCGTTCTCCATAACAACTTGGATTAACCTGGATGGCTGGATGAAGTTTCAGACCGAACGTCAAAGATCTTCAATGGTAAGACTTGTCGGTTGTGCCTCTGTTGGTGTCTCGTAAAACGTGAATTTTATTAAAGCATAGCGTGTGTATTGTGTAGCTATTTCATTCCGAGATTGCAGGGGAGTGAAATGCTCCGCTCTGCTGCTGGTATACAGACAGCCGGAAAGGTTAACAAACGGAATGAAATAGTTACACATTACACACGCTATGCCTTAATAAAACCCACGTTACTCACATACTGGTTAACACTGTTAGAGCGGGTGTATAAACTGTACCTGAAACTGTTGCCACTACATTCGTTTTAATATTTTGCACTCTCTATCTAACCACTTCTGGCATTTAAGAGAGCTTCTCCTATGTCAACTGATCTAATGTCAGTTGGCTAGAGTGCGTGACGTCACAATGGCTCAACCTTCCCCATGTTAGTCAATGAGAGAAAAAGGGGATGAAAAAGAGGGATAAAAAAGGAGTGGCAAAGAGTATCGCCACGAAAAGTCATAGCAACCTGCACCGGATCGGGCCGGACGTTTTGGTGTTTGAATGGCGTCTCTAGCTCAAACGGGCGAGGAGGAGTTAGCTGCAAGAAAAACGGGGAGAATAAATAAATAAATAAAGAAAACTTGACGATAACAATACTGTGCTTCCCTTCGGGCAAGCACACTAACTAGAATGCGTTTCGTGAACGAACTGCGAGAGTGTGCTTGCTCTGTGACAGAGAGAACAAGTGCCTATGAATTAACATGTTTTTACATCTACTCAATCAGTGTAGTGGGGCCTTCTTCCAATATATTTTAGCAAGCAACCAAGCTCAACCATTATATTTTGGCTCCACTGACGTTTAGACATATGAGGGTATCTCAGAGTTTCGTTATACTGACTTACTGAGCTAAGTGAATTGTTGAAATTGCTATCTTGGTAAAAGGAAACATCTCTGCAACAATATTGGAATGAATGCGGTTACATAGCCAGCTTTACTTAAAGTTTATTGTAAGATAGGCCTATATGTTAGACTTAATGCAGTTAGAGTTAGTCTGTAGGTGTAGTATCAAACGTAAGCAACACTTTTACTGTATAGATAGAGAGCACGTGTATCACATTGGTTTATAGTCTGTCAAATTAGTTCTAGTTATTGGTGTTCGTTGCCATACAAAGTTAGTCTTCTCTTATAAGCCTAGGTAGTACATCTGATTAGAGCTAGCAACCATGAATTGCAGATTAAGGGGTCCCCTATCTCAGTGTTCATTTTGGCAGCTATTTTTAGATTCAGTCTTAAGACAAAAATGCATATTAGTTTTAGTCACATTTAGTCATAGTTATCCTTCTTAGTTTCAGTCTAGTTTTCGAAAACTCATTACAATTTAGTCTAGTTTTAGGCACATTTAAAATTCCATATTATAGCCACATTAAACTCATTCCCTTCCCTTCTCAGGCCCAGGGACCTCCTGTGTTGTGTCAACTGCATAGTAGTCTAGCTTGCAGTACTTACATTGTGGATGCAATTAGTCTCCAAGATACAGATCTCATGCCTACAGCTGAATTCGAATTTGTTTGTAATAAATAATCGAATGTGATGATGAAGTACGGTACGCAGCGTCTTAACTGAAGCTCAACTCGACTATTACAGCAGCTAGCTTGCCGCTAATGCTAACTGAAAACACATCGGAACACAGTGGCTAGCTAGGTAGCTAGCTGCTAATAAGTAACATATATAAGTAACACATCAGCAGTAATGAATCAAGTGTACTGATATTAAATGTACTACTAAATGTACTACTAACATGCCATTCTTAAATTAAAGCCAGTGACATGATGGTTAACGATTAACGAGTTAACGATGGATACCGACAATTAGCATACCTAGCTAGGTAGCATTACCATTGGATTTCAATGGCAGTTATGCTAGCTCTGGCTATCCAGTCAAAGGAGCCTTGTTTCTGGACACGTATCACTTGACGAGCGAGGGCAATACAGTCATCTGGAAAGTTTAAAATGATACTAAACGAAGGGAAATCTACTGTATGGAGAATTTTCTGCTCAGTAGACAATGCAGATTCTAATTAGGCTGGTGGATATGTCCAATGTAAGAAGTGTGAAGTTTTAATGAAATATGATTGATGCAACTGTCGTTCTCCATAACAACTTGGATTAACCTGGATGGCTGGATGAAGTTTCAGACCGAACGTCAAAGATCTTCAATGGTAAGACTTGTCGGTTGTGCCTCTGTTGGTGTCTCGTAAAACGTGAATTTTATTAAAGCATAGCGTGTGTATTGTGTAGCTATTTCATTCCGAGATTGCAGGGGAGTGAAATGCTCCGCTCTGCTGCTGGTATACAGACAGCCGGAAAGGTTAACAAACGGAATGAAATAGCTACACATTACACACGCTATGCCTTAATAAAACCCACGTTACTCACATACTGGTTAACACTGTTAGAGCGGGTGTATAAACTGTACCTGAAACTGTTGCCACTACATTCGTTTTAATATTTTGCACTCTCTATCTAACCACTTCTGGCATTTAAGAGAGCTTCTCCTATGTCAACTGATCTAATGTCAGTTGGCTAGAGTGCGTGACGTCACAATGGCTCAACCTTCCCCATGTTAGTCAATGAGAGAAAAAGGGGATGAAAAAGAGGGATAAAAAAGGAGTGGCAAAGAGTATCGCCACGAAAAGTCATAGCAACCTGAACCGGATCGGGCCGGACGTTTTGGTGTTTGAATGGCGTCTCTAGCTCAAACGGGCGAGGAGGAGTTAGCTGCAAGAAAAACGGGGAGAATAAATAAATAAACTAGAATGCGTTTCGTGAACGAACTGCGAGAGTGTGCTTGCTCTGTGACAGAGAGAACAAGTGCCTATGAATTAACATGTATTTACATCTACTCAATCAGTGTAGTGGGGCCTTCTTCCAATATATTTTAGCAAGCAACCAAGCTCAACCATTATATTTTGGCTCCACTGACGTTTAGACATATGAGGGTATCTCAGAGTTTCGTTATACTGACTTACTGAGCTAAGTGAATTGTTGAAATTGCTATCTTGGTAAAAGGAAACATCTCTGCAACAATATTAGAATGAATGCGGTTACATAGCCAGCTTTACTTAAAGTTTATTGTAAGATAGGCCTATATGTTAGACTTAATGCAGTTAGAGTTAGTCTGTAGGTGTAGTATCAAACGTAAGCAACACTTTTACTGTATAGATAGAGAGCACGTGTATCACATTGGTTTATAGTCTGTCAAATTAGTTCTAGTTATTGGTGTTCGTTGCCATACAAAGTTAGTCTTCTCTTATAAGCCTAGGTAGTACATCTGATTAGAGCTAGCAACCATGAATTGCAGATTAAGGGGTCCCCTATCTCAGTGTTCATTTTGGCAGCTATTTTTAGATTCAGTCTTAAGACAAAAATGCATATTAGTTTTAGTCACATTTAGTCATAGTTATCCTTCTTAGTTTCAGTCTAGTTTTCGAAAACTCATTACAATTTAGTCTAGTTTTAGGCACATTTAAAATTCCATATTATAGCCACATTAAACTCATTCCCTTCCCTTCTCAGGCCCAGGGACCTCCTGTGTTGTGTCAACTGCATAGTAGTCTAGCTTGCAGTACTTACATTGTGGATGCAATTAGTCTCCAAGATACAGATCTCATGCCTACAGCTGAATTCGAATTTGTTTGTAATAAATAATCGAATGTGATGATGAAGTACGGTACGCAGCGTCTTAACTGAAGCTCAACTCAACTATTAAAGCAGCTAGCTTGCCGCTAACGCTAACTGAAAACACATCGGAACACAGTGGCTAGCTAGGTAGCTAGCTGCTAATAAGTAACATATATAAGTAACACATCAGCAGTAATGAATCAAGTGTACTGATATTAAATGTACTACTAAATGTACTACTAACATGCCATTCTTAAATTAAAGCCAGTGACATGATGGTTAACGATTAACGAGTTAACGATGGATACCGACAATTAGCATACCTAGCTAGGTAGCATTACCATTGGATTTCAATGGCAGTTATGCTAGCTCTGGCTATCCAGTCAAAGGAGCCTTGTTTCTGGACACGTATCACTTGACGAGCGAGGGCAATACAGTCATCTGGAAAGTTTAAAATGATACTAAACGAAGGGAAATCTACTGTATGGAGAATTTTCTGCTCAGTAGACAATGCAGATTCTAATTAGGCTGGTGGATATGTCCAATGTAAGAAGTGTGAAGTTTTAATGAAATATGATTGATGCAACTGTCGTTCTCCATAACAACTTGGATTAACCTGGATGGCTGGATGAAGTTTCAGACCGAACGTCAAAGATCTTCAATGGTAAGACTTGTCGGTTGTGCCTCTGTTGGTATCTCGTAAAACGTGAATTTTATTAAAGCATAGCGTGTGTATTGTGTAGCTATTTCATTCCGAGATTGCAGGGGAGTGAAATGCTCCGCTCTGCTGCTGGTATACAGACAGCCGGAAAGGTTAACAAACGGAATGAAATAGCTACACATTACACACGCTATGCCTTAATAAAACCCACGTTACTCACATACTGGTTAACACTGTTAGAGCGGGTGTATAAACTGTACCTGAAACTGTTGCCACTACATTCGTTTTAATATTTTGCACTCTCTATCTAACCACTTCTGGCATTTAAGAGAGCTTCTCCTATGTCAACTGATCTAATGTCAGTTGGCTAGAGTGCGTGACGTCACAATGGCTCAACCTTCCCCATGTTAGTCAATGAGAGAAAAAGGGGATGAAAAAGAGGGATAAAAAAGGAGTGGCAAAGAGTATCGCCACGAAAAGTCATAGCAACCTGAACCGGATCGGGCCGGACGTTTTGGTGTTTGAATGGCGTCTCTAGCTCAAACGGGCGAGGAGGAGTTAGCTGCAAGAAAAACGGGGAGAATAAATAAATAAACTAGAATGCGTTTCGTGAACGAACTGCGAGAGTGTGCTTGCTCTGTGACAGAGAGAACAAGTGCCTATGAATTAACATGTATTTACATCTACTCAATCAGTGTAGTGGGGCCTTCTTCCAATATATTTTAGCAAGCAACCAAGCTCAACCATTATATTTTGGCTCCACTGACGTTTAGACATATGAGGGTATCTCAGAGTTTCGTTATACTGACTTACTGAGCTAAGTGAATTGTTGAAATTGCTATCTTGGTAAAAGGAAACATCTCTGCAACAATATTAGAATGAATGCGGTTACATAGCCAGCTTTACTTAAAGTTTATTGTAAGATAGGCCTATATGTTAGACTTAATGCAGTTAGAGTTAGTCTGTAGGTGTAGTATCAAACGTAAGCAACACTTTTACTGTATAGATAGAGAGCACGTGTATCACATTGGTTTATAGTCTGTCAAATTAGTTCTAGTTATTGGTGTTCGTTGCCATACAAAGTTAGTCTTCTCTTATAAGCCTAGGTAGTACATCTGATTAGAGCTAGCAACCATGAATTGCAGATTAAGGGGTCCCCTATCTCAGTGTTCATTTTGGCAGCTATTTTTAGATTCAGTCTTAAGACAAAAATGCATATTAGTTTTAGTCACATTTAGTCATAGTTATCCTTCTTAGTTTCAGTCTAGTTTTCGAAAACTCATTACAATTTAGTCTAGTTTTAGGCACATTTAAAATTCCATATTATAGCCACATTAAACTCATTCCCTTCCCTTCTCAGGCCCAGGGACCTCCTGTGTTGTGTCAACTGCATAGTAGTCTAGCTTGCAGTACTTACATTGTGGATGCAATTAGTCTCCAAGATACAGATCTCATGCCTACAGCTGAATTCGAATTTGTTTGTAATAAATAATCGAATGTGATGATGAAGTACGGTACGCAGCGTCTTAACTGAAGCTCAACTCAACTATTAAAGCAGCTAGCTTGCCGCTAACGCTAACTGAAAACACATCGGAACACAGTGGCTAGCTAGGTAGCTAGCTGCTAATAAGTAACATATATAAGTAACACATCAGCAGTAATGAATCAAGTGTACTGATATTAAATGTACTACTAAATGTACTACTAACATGCCATTCTTAAATTAAAGCCAGTGACATGATGGTTAACGATTAACGAGTTAACGATGGATACCGACAATTAGCATACCTAGCTAGGTAGCATTACCATTGGATTTCAATGGCAGTTATGCTAGCTCTGGCTATCCAGTCAAAGGAGCCTTGTTTCTGGACACGTATCACTTGACGAGCGAGGGCAATACAGTCATCTGGAAAGTTTAAAATGATACTAAACGAAGGGAAATCTACTGTATGGAGAATTTTCTGCTCAGTAGACAATGCAGATTCTAATTAGGCTGGTGGATATGTCCAATGTAAGAAGTGTGAAGTTTTAATGAAATATGATTGATGCAACTGTCGTTCTCCATAACAACTTGGATTAACCTGGATGGCTGGATGAAGTTTCAGACCGAACGTCAAAGATCTTCAATGGTAAGACTTGTCGGTTGTGCCTCTGTTGGTATCTCGTAAAACGTGAATTTTATTAAAGCATAGCGTGTGTATTGTGTAGCTATTTCATTCCGAGATTGCAGGGGAGTGAAATGCTCCGCTCTGCTGCTGGTATACAGACAGCCGGAAAGGTTAACAAACGGAATGAAATAGCTACACATTACACACGCTATGCCTTAATAAAACCCACGTTACTCACATACTGGTTAACACTGTTAGAGCGGGTGTATAAACTGTACCTGAAACTGTTGCCACTACATTCGTTTTAATATTTTGCACTCTCTATCTAACCACTTCTGGCATTTAAGAGAGCTTCTCCTATGTCAACTGATCTAATGTCAGTTGGCTAGAGTGCGTGACGTCACAATGGCTCAACCTTCCCCATGTTAGTCAATGAGAGAAAAAGGGGATGAAAAAGAGGGATAAAAAAGGAGTGGCAAAGAGTATCGCCACGAAAAGTCATAGCAACCTCCACCGGATCGGGCCGGACGTTTTGGTGTTTGAATGGCGTCTCTAGCTCAAACGGGCGAGGAGGAGTTAGCTGCAAGAAAAACGGGGAGAATAAATAAATAAATAAAGAAAACTTGACGATAACAATACTGTGCTTCCCTTCGGGCAAGCACACTAATAAAGAAAACTTGACGATAACAATACTGTGCTTCCCTTCGGGCAAGCACACTAATTAGTGTGCTTGCCCGAAGGGAAGCACAGTATTGTTCTTCATAAGTTTTCTTTCTTTCTTTATTCTCCCCGTTTTTCTTGCAGCTAACTACGCCTCGCCCGATTGAGATAGAGACGCCGTTCAAACACCGAAACGTCCGGCCCAATCCGGTTCAACCTGCTATATCTTTTCGTGGCGGTATTCCTTGCCACTCCTTTTTTATTCCTCTTTTTCCATCACCTTTTTTCTCCATAGACTTGCATGGCAGAACTCTGTGCCATTATGACATCATAATAGGGTCATTAAACTGGCTTGCACCTGTGATTCACTGACAACTCTCACTGACATCTGCGCACGGCTCCTCTTCTCTCTCTGTCCCTCTCCATTCAACTGTATAACTAGGAATATTAAGAGACACCTTCCATACCAGGGCTCTACTCACTCATGCATACTCACTCATGTTTACTCACTCGTGCATACTCACTCATGCATACTCACTCATGCATACTCACTCATGCATACTCACTCATGCATACTCACTCATGCATACTCACTCAAGTTTACTCACTCATGTTTACTCACTCATGCATACTCACTCATGTTTACTCACTCATGTTTACTCACTCATGTTTACTCACTCATGCATACTCACTCATGCATACTCACTCATGTTTACTCACTCATACATACTCACTCATGTTAACTCACTCGTGCATACTCACTCATGCACACTCACTCATGCATACTCACTCATGTTTACTCACTCATGCATACTCACTCATGCATACTCACTCATGTTGACTCACTCATGCATACTCACTCATGTTTACTCACTCATGCATACTCACTCATGCATAATCACTCATGTTTACTCACTCATGCATACTCACTCATGTTTACTCACTCATGCATACTCACTCATGCATACTCACTAATGCATACTCACTCATGTTTACTCACTCATGTTTACTCACTCATGCATACTCACTAATGTTTACTCACTCATGCATACTCACTCATGCATACTCACTCATGTTTACTCACTCATGTTTACTCACTCATGCATACTCACTCATGCATACTCAATCATGCATACTCAATCATGCATACTCACTAATGCATACTCACTCATGCATACTCACTCATGTTTACTCACTCATGCATACTCACTCATGTTGACTCACTCATGTTGACTCACTCATGCATACTCACTCATGCATACTCACTCATGTTTACTCACTCATGTTTACTCACTCATGCATACTCACTCATGCATCCTCACTCATGTTTACTCACTCATGCATACTCACTCTTGTTTACTCACTCATGCATACTCACTCATGTTTACTCACTCATGCATACTCACTCATGTTTACTCACTCATGCATACTCACTCATGTTTACTCACTCATGCATACTCACTCATGCATACTAACTCATGCTTACTCACTCATGTTTACTCACTCATGCATACTCACTCATGCATACTCACTCATGTTTACTCACTCATGCATACTCACTCATGTTTACTCACTCATGTTTACTCACTCATGCATACTCACTCATGTTTACTCACTCATGCATACTCACTCATGTTTACTCACTCATGCATACTCACTCATGCATACTCACTCATGTTTACTCACTCGTGCATACTCACTCATACATACTCACTCATGTTAACTCACTCGTGCATACTCACTCATGCACACTCACTCATGCATACTCACTCATGTTTACTCACTCATGTTTACTCACTCATGCATACTCACTCATGCATACTCACTCATGCATACTCACTCATGCATACACACTCATGCATACTCACTCATGTTTACTCACTCATGCATACTCACTCATGTTTACTCACTCATGCATACTCACTCATGTTTACTCACTCATGCATACTCACTCATGCATACTCACTCATGCATACTCACTCATGCATACACACTCATGCATACTCACTCATGTTTACTCACTCATGCATACTCAGTCATGCATACTCACTCATGTTTACTCACTCATGCATACTCACTCATGTTTACTCACTCATGCATACTCACTCATGTTTACTCACTCATGCATACTCACTCATGTTTACTCACTCATGCATACTCACTCTTGTTTACTCACTCATGCATACTCACTCATGTTTACTCACTCATGTTTACTCACTCATGTTTACTCACTCGTGCATACTCACCCATGTTTACTCACTCATGCATACTCACTCATGTTTACTCACTCATGCATACTAACTCATGCATACACACTCATGCATACTCACTCATGTTTACTCACTCGTGCATACTCACTCATGTTTACTCACTCATGCATACTCACTCATGTTTACTTACTCATGCATACTCACTCATACATACTTACTCATGCATACTCACTCATGCATACACACTCATGCATACTCACTCATGTTTACTCACTCGTGCATACTCAGTCATGCATACTCACTCATGTTTACTCACTCATGCATACTCATTCATGTTTACTCACTCATGCATACTCACTCATGCATACTCACTCATGTTTACTCACTCATGCATACTCACTCATGCATACTCATTTGTGCATGCTCATCAGCAGGGAGAGTGTGTGTGGTAGGTGTGCACGGCTGACACCTGCCCCAATTCCAAGGGCACTTGTTCTCTCTGTCATGGCCGCAACAGAGCAAGCACACTCTCGCAGTTCGTTTACGAAAAGCACTCTAGTTTATTTTATTCTCAAAAACGAAAAAACTCAGTCGGACACAGCAAATCTAGATTTGTGGAGTTACATGAAATGGATCTTCGATTTAAACCCGACAACGCCAGAAATCTGGACACATGTAACTGCACTGATAGCTTCATTGAAACCTGTTTTTGACTGAACTTGGCATAGACTGGAGAGGTTGATGGGGTATGATCTGGGGTTAGTGTCAGGGCACTGTGTGTCCATCTCCCAGTCATAGGATATATAGTTATAGGAAGAGAGAAAATAACAATCTGCCCAAAGATCTCATTTGTTTCAGTATTTCAAAATGAGTTGGAGAGTACACACACACACACACACACACTCACACACACAGACACACACACATACACATATCTTACTGCACACACACACACACACACACACACACACACACACACACACACACACACACACACACACACACACACACACACATACATACACATACACACATGCACACGCACACACACACACACACATACACAGATTATTGTTGGACACACACACACACACACACACACACATCCCTTACTGCACACACACAGACAGGGTTGGGGCTCTCTTTTGTTTCAGTTCTTCAGAATCTGCTGGAGAGTACACGCACACACACATACACAGAAACACATACATAGACACATCTTACTGCACACACACACACAGAAACACATACACAGACAGACACACACACAGAAACACCCATAAGCACACACACACACACACACACACACACACACACACACACACACACACACAGAAACACCCAGAAGCACACAGACACAGGAGTGTGTGCTGCAGAACATGCTGCACAGTTGCTGTGCTGGCTGTGGAATAATGGATTTAATCTCATCGGACGAGTTTCATTGTTACCACTGAGAAAGCTGCTAATCCACAGTAAATAGCTTTCTCAAGCACACACACACACACGCACGCACGCACACACACACACACACACACACACACACACACACCGAAACACACACCCCCACAGACACACTCTGGGCCCTATTTTAACGATCAGAAACGCAAGTAGGACAGCGCCAAACGCAAGTCGCTGTGTGGGCGGCTCTATGGCGCATTTGCTATTATAACGGCGGAAAAAACACACTTGCGCCCAGCGCAAATGTCAAATGGGTTGGTCCAAAGGAGGTTACTCAGCCATAGGTGTGGTTTGGGCGTAATATGCAATAAACCAATCAGAGCGTCATCTCACATTCCCTTTAAGAGCGAGGAGCGCATATTCCATAGCGGCTTGGTATTATAATGGCGGAATTACCTGGAGGAAGACCGTGAGGCCACCAGAGCGTGTGTTACCAGAAACAATCACGGCAATATTTTCCCATGCTTGTTTGGAGAAATGTTTCTACTTTTCATTTCTCGTTTGTATTTTTTTCAGTTACTAGCATTAGTTTTTTGGTGGCAACATATTTGAAATAAAAGTCACAAAAACATACTTTCCGATGTTTTGGGTTCACCCTCACTGAATCACTAGGTTATGTATGCATGGTAAAAATATTGCACCCATCGGCACATGCAGTTCAACCTCACGTCTTCTAAAGTCCTCTAATCTATCCTCATTTATGTCATTGACACATCCATGATTCATGGCAATGTTGTGTAAAACACTGGGGGGGCACGTATGTGAATATGGGTGCAGTCTATAGCGCCAAGGACGCCAGGGAACCCATACTTCCCCCAGAACGCCTGCTTAGCCCTCTTTTGGCTGTCGGGTGTTACGGGAAATTTTATGAATTCCCCAGCATGTCGGACTCGACCTGACTGACCTGACCTAACTGCATGTATAGCCGAACTTATTGCAGACTGTGATAAGGACAGTGTGCGTCTGTCCCCAGCTCATCTGCCAGAGAGAGAGCGAGTGAGTGTGAGTGTATGTGTGTGCGCGCACCAGCCACTGATCAGGCTCTCCTCTCTTATCTCGCCGCAGACTGTGATAGGGACAGTGTGCGTCTGTCCCCAGCTCATCTGCCAGGAAATGGCAGACATCAGAACCGCCATTACAATTAACCTGAATCATTTGGGTCAATGTGTACGCTAGATGTATGCCTATTTTTAAAACATCTTGGATATGGATATCACAATGATTTCCTATATATGGCTTGCCAACAAAATTGGTGTAAACCTCTCGTGTAGACGAGAGAAGTAAAGTGTAGCCTACAGGTCCTACTGTGCGGCCAAGCACGCGTCCTTGAAATAGCGTCTGAATACCCGCCACAGACTCTACACAATGCGCCTGTGACCTTAGACTAGCTTTTTTCTGGTCAACGGCGCACTTTCGTTTTGAAACTGCAAGATACCACAAAGGAAGACTTGCGCC
>NC_137925.1:35719069-35799069 GCF_963457725.1 Sprattus sprattus | reverse complement strand
CCCCCAAAAGAGCAACAATGTGAAGAATAAACAACAGGTTAAGGGGTCCCAGCACCACCTGAGCATTACTCATAGCTTTTGGCCATTGACAATGTCTTAGGCGTTAGGTCTGACATATTCAATTCAATTCAATTTAATTTGTATAGCGCCATAATATAATACAATTGCCTCTAGGCGCTTAACAGAGCCCAGCCTGAACCCCCTTAGTGCATGCACAACGGCAACAGGGGCAAGGAAAAACTCCCTGTTGGGCAGGAAGAAACCTTAAGCAGAACCACGGCACATAAGGGGGGACCCATCTGGTTAAGGTCGGCCGGGTGGAGACAGGAAGGTGGGACGGGGAAGGGTTGTGTTCATAAGCTGAGATGACCAGCGGCCCATTCTTTAAGGGTGGCAGCCGGTACTTTAGGCGCAGCACTGTGGCAGCTCCGATCCTGAAGGAATGATGCTTTAGGATCCAAGCCGCAGCTGGCAAATGGACTCCAGCTTTTTGAAGACCAGTAAAGTCTCTTTGCATAATCCCTTTGCTGTTATTTCTGTGTGCGCTTTCCCAGAGCATCGACTACAGAACCAGGATTAGAAAGCAGTATAGTCACTTTCGTCTGCAGAGACAGCGGCGGTCTTGCCTTATCTGGCGATTTACTTCCTCTAAAGGCGCCTGCTTGCTTCAGCGTTGGGGTTAATTGTTGCGCAAAATGTACTCAGTGCAGTTCATGCTCCCAAAGGTTGCGCGTGTTGTCATGAGCCTGCCATTTGCTTGGCAGATAGAAAGCTGTTTCCCTAACAGAAAGTCTGAAGCTTGAAGTACTTTTCAAACCTTTGCTTGGGTAGCACTGTTAAACTGAGCAGACATGCAGACTACATTTTAGTAATCTCATCGCGTAACATTCGTTTTCTAAAAACAATCACATAGTATTGCATGTTTTACTGTGGTAGAAAATACGGGGAATCCTATAGAGACCGCGCTAGGTATTAGCATCAATTAATTCACGTTAATGTTTTTGTATGAGCCTGACATTTGCTCTGCAGATAGATAACAGGTTCCCTAACAGAAAGTCTGAAGCTTGAAGTTCTTTTCAAACCTTTACTTGGGAAGCACTGTAAAACTGAGTTGACATGCAGAATATTTTAGTAACCTCATCTCGAAACATTCGTTGATAGAATGCAGGCTGCGAGGCTCGCGTAAGACCTTACGTAAAAAATAACGCAAGTCTAGAAAAAGGGGCCGACGCACGCAAGACGTGAAAAGTTGCGCAAGGGTCGCGCAAGGGGCTTGCGCGGCCTCTTGCGCTTGCGCTTACGCTTACGTCCCCGAGCATAAATCAGCCTTAACTCATCCTTGCGTGTAACGCGTCAGTTCAAAGCGCTCAATAGAACGGCACGATTGACAACATCCGACAATAGCCCATGCACGACACGCACAGCACAGCACTTAAGATGTTCCGAGTTAATTTAACAGCACAGCAAGTGGCCTAATAATCCAGCAGCATTAGAACAGTCTTTCATTTCAATCTCCAAGTCCCCGGTTTTCCAATACCGTCGGCAAGAAAAATGTTTTACCCACCAGCTTCCGTGATTGCGGCCTGCTCGCAGTAGGGATTCAGCGGCGTTAGGACTTACATACGTTGCGATTAAGACGTACAGCTCCGCTTCAGGTTGGCAATCCATTGAAATACACAATCCTTCGATTATCCAAACGTATCCAAATCACGATTCGTATCCATCGATGAGGAAAAGGTCTTACAGTGTGGAGGCTATCCTATAAGCCTCGGTGTGGACGGCAAGTGTTCTCAACGCGTAGCAAATCTTTGTCCAGGCATGAGCTCTCTTTGCGTGGTGTTCCCGTTAAATATAAAGTTACAGAAGTGTACATAATTAGTCCTTTTTACCAGGTGCTGTTTGCATATTAAAACAGGAGTCTTTCTGTGAAGTGGGTTTCACCTTTCCAGCAAATAAGCGGCGTCATACTCAAAGCTGAGTGAGCCTGGAGACCGGAGGATTTAAACTAGCGCGGGCGTATGAGAGCGAAGGTGATTGGATAGGTTGTGTTGTCACTAATTAGGGGCGCCTCTCCCGTTTCCTGTATGAACTAGCGCTATGTTCCATTTTCCCTACCTACCGTACCTACCGTACCTATACTTATACGCAGTACACAGTACACACTCACTAGGTACGCAGATTCTCAGCAGGTGAGTGCTGCTCCAAATCTAATACTCCGTGGTGCACTTACCGGAAATTACGATCGCGACAAGCCCCGCGTTCTTCTTTTTCGAGCTGAGCGGCTCTGCCTGGGTCCGCCTCTTCCGCTACGTTGACAAGATGGCGGCCGTTGAGAATAGACAGTGTACCCTGCTTCCACACTCAGCGTTTTGACCGTTATGAGTACAGATACGGGTCCTTTGGGTATACTTCTTTTCGACGCGGAAATGGGAAATCGGAAAACGGAACACCCTACATACTCACACTAAGGATGGTAGGTACGGTAGGTAGGGAAAACGGAACAGAGCGTTGGTCATTGATTGAATGCCAGGTTTGGTAAAAGGTCAAATCAGGCCACACGTGGCACCTTTAAGTGTTGACCTACTTCACTGAAATGGGATCAGTTTCAAATTGCTTTTGACTTGACATCAAGAAAAAAATATATGTAGTGATGTATCAAAATGCAAAAATGTCTCATTCAACCTACCTAACTGAAAATTGCAGGCTACATTTTCATGGTGGAAAAATACCTCCCTGTGTGAGATATTGTACGTGCTCATCCGAGATGAAGACCAGACCAGGAATACCATTGAGATGGCCAGTGAAGGGTTCATTTCCCCATACTAACCCTGATGTGATGAAGACCAGACCAGGAATACCATTGAGATGGCCAGTGAAGGGTTCATTTCCCCATACTAACCCTGATGAAGACCAGACCAGGAATACCATTGAGATGGCCAGTGAAGGGTTCATTTCCCCATACTAACCCTGATGTGATGAAGACCAGACCAGGAATACCATTGAGATGGCCAGTGAAGGGTTAATTTCCCCATACTAACCCTGATGTGATGAAGACCAGACCAGGAATACCATTGAGATGGCCAGTGAAGGGTTAATTTCCCCATACTAACCCTGATGAAGACCAGACCAGGAATACCATTGAGATGGCCAGTGAAGGGTTCATTTCCCCATACTAACCCTGATGTGATGAAGACCAGACCAGGAATACCATTGAGATGGCCAGTGAAGGGTTAATTTCCCCATACTAACCCTGATGTGATGAAGACCAGACCAGGAATACCATTGAGATGGCCAGTGAAGGGTTCATTTCCCCATACTAACCCTGATGTGATGAAGTGAAACTAGGAGGAGGCTTGGAGGTATAAAAACTGATGCACTGAATGATTGTTTCAGACACTTCATGAGCTGGCTCCCCCCTGTTTGCATGCTGTAAAGAAAGGTTGCACCTATCAACACACTTCAGACTCCTGACTCTGTCTAGAGAGTTTCAACGACACCAGTCAAAGACCCAGCAGGTTATGTTTAATGTTTTTAATGATTGTTTAGAAGTCTAATAAGATATCTTTGTTTTGTATTCACTAATATAGTTACTTGGTCAGTTCGTATGCAACATCTTTATTTTCTTTCATTTATTTCTTGTTGCCCAGTTGGTTTTGTTCAACTTCTTTTGAGTTCAAACGAAACATGTGAAGTTACAATTACAGAATTTTAAGCATTGGTTGCTCTCTGGAAATTCCAGTTACTCTGGTGGACAACACACACACACGCACAAACACACACACACACACACACACACGTCGTTGAGCCTGCACTCCTAACTTGCTCTCAGAATGTTGCTGAGTTGAACACCTGCAAGACAAGAAGAAGGGAATCATATTGTGGAAAGAGACCTAGTGAGGCTAAAGCTAGAAGAAGGGAATCATATTGTGGAAAGAGACCTAGTGAGGCTTAATCTAGAAGAAGGGAATCATATTGTGGAAAGAGACCTAGTGAGGCTAAATCTAGAAGAAGGGAATCATATTGTGGAAAGAGACCTAGTGAGGCTAAATCTAGAAGAAGGGAATCATATTGTGGAAAGAGACCTAGTGAGGCTAAATCTAGAAGAAGGGAATCATATTGTGGAAAGAGACCTAGTGAGGCTAAATCTAGAAGAAGGGAATCATATTGTGGAAAGAGACCTAGTGAGGCTAAATCTAGAAGAAGGGAATCATATTGTGGAAAGAGACCTAGTGAGGCTAAATCTAGAAGGCGGAGAAGGGTTCAGGCAGCTGTAACGGATGTTAGTGTGTTTACTCCCTCCACAAGACCTATTGTGTTTGAAGCTAAGGGTAAATTAACATGATTTATGTTGTTTGGTTTAAAAACAGTTAAAAGGAATGTTAAAATGCTCTATTTATGACCGCCGCGCGCGAGAGTTTTTTTTTCTGGTTATTTATTTATTTTTATTTTTTTTCTGTTTTCAGATTTTCTGTCAACGATTTCCGGGACACTGAAACACCGGGGTGCACGAAATTTGGTGGGCATGTAGCCTTACTAGATTAGCGTGGAACCACTGATTTTCGCTTTGATCCGTTGCACCCCCGTCTGACTGGACCCCTTTTAAAGAGGGTGGGGCGATTCAGTTTTCTGTGAATTAAGTCGAAAACCGTAGGGCTTAGGAGGACCAAATTTTTTTTGTATGTTGGTCTTAAAGGTACCGTATGTAACAATTGTACCTTAAAATAACAGCTTGAAAAAAATTGTGTCGCTACAATGACTTTTAATAGGGCGATTTCCGCCTCCTTCACTGCCATCGGGGGTCTGTACTCAAATTACTACGCTATGTAACTTTCTTGGCGATGCCCGGCGCTCGGGCGGAAGTAGTTCGACCTGCTTTCTGGCTAGCTAATAATAAATTACACGTTCCAATGTCATTACACTTTCTAATGTAAATTCTGAATTTGTAGCTTTTTGGTGTTACAATATTGTATTAGATCGCACGTAGGCGACTCCACATTCAAACACTTAGAAAACATTGTAGGCTCAAAACACGATCGGTATTTCTTCTAAACTAAATGTTGTCATTCTTTTGGTTGAATTAGCATTCATCTCCGATATCACAATGAATAAAACTCTGCAGTCATATTTCTGTAAAATCTTTGAATATTCTTACCTCGGTTGACATATTCGCTGTTTTCTGATCACGTCTTCACTGACTCCACTCACCGGTATACAAGTGAATGTGTTTTTACGACACTGGAGTAAACGTTAATACTAGTAAAAACCTTTAGGGGGAGCTCCAAGGGAATCCTGCATATTATGCCTTTAAGAGGCCACGTCAACCATTCCACTACCACTTATTTCATGTATAGCGCCACCTAGTTACAAATGAAAAAGCAAAAATGGAGTGTTGTAAAACATTTTAATTGTAAGTTGACAAGGTCAGAACTGCACGAAATCGGAGGTGTGGGATCATTATGACACTTTCTGACTGCACGTGAAGTTTCGTGGAATTCCGTTCACGGGGGGGCATGCAATAAATTGATTTATATGATTATACACCAACTGGCCTGTAGGTGGCGCGACACAGTTTTCTTCGAATATCCCGAGAACCGTAGGGCCTTGGAGGGCCAAATTGTTCTTGTATGTTTGTGTTAAGGGGCCATGTCAACACATACCATAACCAGTCAATACATGTATAGCGCCACCTAGTTAAAAATTAAAAAGCAAAAATGAGGTGTTTCAATAGAATATATGTCAAAGTGCTCGAATAATTACCAAATTTGCAGGGACATCAAGCATGTAACCGTCCATCTTTGGTAGAGTTTTTGTCCATGAATGAAGCAAAATGGCTCTGTAGCGCCCCCTAAAACATTGCAAAAACCCCTGCGCATTGGGGATATTTTGGCGTAGCTTGACGGAATACGGTACACGCATAGGCGTCAGTTACGGGGGGGACGGGGGGGACATGTCCCCACCACTATTCTTAATTTGAATTTTGACCCCACCACTTTTAAAAATGTGCAAATCAATTGCGGTCAAATAAATCCCTCATGCTCAATCGAAATCGTCTAATATGAAGCCTGCGTATGATCCAACCCAATCAATTCGCAAACATTTCTCAATTACGGTGACAGTTATTCATAATTATGAGCCATCACTTGCCCAATAACCATTTTAACAATAGTCAATCTTGACAACAGCAAATAATTAATTTAGCCTCATTTGCCTTTTGCTGGATGAAACGGGTCTCGTTTTTATTAAGTAATACTGCCATCGAACAATCGCAAGGGTGTCTGGGTTATTCTGGGTAAGATTCTATAGCCCACCCACAATTGTTGCGATTGTTTCCCACCCTGTGTTGTGTTGCGTTGCATGTTGAGAAAGCGATAAGTAGGCTCCCCCATGCCCTTCAAACTCAAAAGTGTCTGTAGGAAGCGGCATGAATGCAACGAGAAGGATGAAAGGGTGGCAAAACTGCCAAAATTATCTTCATTTGGATTTGTGGCGAAGAGAGTTCAAGAGAACGCTACGTCTCTGACCCCCAGCCCAACGGAAATAAGGCCCACCAGGGTAGGCTAGTCACATAGCGTTTAATGTCTGATATACTGTCAACTCCTATAGTTCACGTCCTGCTTTTCAAGCAGCGATCTCTCAGCAGTCATGAGTGCAAAAAAATAGCAAAAGCTCAGATTGTGGATAACCACTTGGTGACATCAGCCTTTGGCGAGGTGGGCATGGCTCTGCTATTGTTTCTTACCGTAGAATGCCATTCTAAACGTCATGCATGTTACAATACGCCTAATGCTACTTCAAATGTATTTTTTCGCTTCAATGTCGTTAAAAGAATAAGATATTGTTGGAGGAAGTTTGTTTTGTTGCAGCAGGCGCTGTCGAACGGCTGAATACCCATAAATCCATGTAAATGTTCGTAATTCACAATAATGTTTGATAACCCCCTGAAGAAGTTGTATTAATGTTTCCCCAAGTGTTGTCTACTGCTCATTTTACACTGTTTCTCCAAAATCAGTTTGATCGATGAAATACTGTGTTCATTGGTGTTTTCATGACATCATATTGTAGCAACCCTTAATGTGTATTGTACATCATAAGTACATTAGCTTAGCACACACTCAAGCTTACGGTAATAGTCCCCACCACTTCTACAATCAAACTGACGCCCTTGGGTACACGTCTTCATCATGCTTGGACGCACCAAAAAGTCTACTGACGCCATGATGGCAGGTCCACAGGAAGTCGGCCATTTTGAGTGGAAGATGCGCTTTGACGGCATTTGCACACCTCGCATCTGATCGAACTCCTCCGACAGATTTAATGGTAACGCCTTGAAATGTGGTTAGGCTACTCTTCAGCCATGGGCGACTAAAGGTTCTTTTGGATTTTCTCATTAGTCGGAAGGTGTGGGCGTGGCTGACCCTCAAACTTTGCCAACTTGTTAGTGCTTGCCACAAAACACAAAGGGCCCTATTTAGACGATCAGAAACGCAAGTAGGACATCGCCAAACGCAAGTAGCTGTGTGGGCGGCTCTATGGCGCATTTGCTATTTTAACGGCGGAAAAACCACACTTGCGCCTGGCGCAAATGTCAAATGGGTTGGTCCAAAGGAGGTTACTCAGCCATAGGTGTGGTTTGGGCTTAATATGCAATAAACCAATCAGAGCGTCATATCAAATTCCTTTAAGAGCGAGGAGCGCATATTCCATAGCGGCTTGTTATTATAATGGCGGAATTACCTGGAGGAAGACCGGAAAAGTTCACAGCCGAGGAGACCGACGTGAGATTTACACCAATGTTTGGGCAAGCCATATATAATTACAAGGAAAATAAGTATTTAACACATGAGGAAATCAATGTGATATCCATATCCAAGATATTTTAAAAATAGGCATACATCTAGCGTACACATAGACCCAAATGATTCAGGTTAATTGAAGCTGCGTGACATTTGATTTATTGTATGGCTTTGTAAAAAGCCGGGAGATAGATATATATGGGGATGCGAGAAACCCTCCAAAAGTAAGCAAAGTCAAGCAAGCATGGGAAGATATTGCCGTGATTGTTTCTGCTACGGGGCACCCGAAAATGGCTACACAATGCCGAAAACGCTATAATGACGTCCGGAGACGTGGGAAATCCAAGCTGGCAGGTAACACACGTTCTTGTGGCCTCACGGGAGGTGGATCTGCCTCGACCCAGTACCTGACAGCAGCAGAGGACATCGCCACGTCTACCCTCACGCCTGAGAGCATTCAAGGATTCGGGGGCATGGAAATCGGCACCCAACCCAGTGCACCAGCTGACCAAACCCAAGGTACATAAATAAAGTCCACATACACAGAGATGAGTTTACAAGATTTATAATAATACTGGCATGAAATAAATGCAACAAAGCCATACAATAAATCAAATGTCACGCAGCTTCAATTAACCTGAATCATTTGGGTCAATGTGCACGCTAGATGTATGCCTATTTTTTTAATATCTTGGATATGGATAACACAATGATTTCCTCATGTGGTAAATACTTTATTTTCCTTGTAATTATATATGGCTTGCCAAAAAATTGGTGTAAATCTCTCGTGAAGACGAGAGAAGTAAAGTGTATTCTATAGGTCATCCTGTACGGCCAAGCACGCACCGTTAGAATAGCGTCTGAATACCCGCCACAGACTACACAATGCGCCTCTGACATTAGACTGGGTTTTTTCTGGTCAACGGCGCACTGTTGTTTTGAAACAGCAAGATACCACAAAGGAAGACTTGCGCCCGAGAAACGCCTTCTCTGTTCCGCCCCGCCCATGTCGGCGCAAGTTCATTTCGACGCGCGCCTCTGGAGGGAAAATCCCGCTGTGCGCCTGGTGCAAGATAGGAATGATACATGCGTCGGTGAAAATGTCAATTGCGCTGGGTGCAAGATAGGGCCCATAGTCTCTTATAACTCAATCGCATATATGTCAAAGTGCTCGAAAAATTACCAAATTTGCCAGGGACATCAAGCCTGTAAAGGTGCTCACATGCTTGTCCGATCGTGCTCTCCGATCTCACGAGGCACGCCCTTAAACGCCCTCCTTGAAGTGGGACCACACCTTTGAGCACCTCGGAGAGCCATCCGAGGGTGTCGGATGGCCTCTGGAGCACCGCTTGAATTTTCTCACTATCCGATCCGACTATCCGATCCGAGCTGTCCGACACCCCTGGCTAAAATGACGTTTCCTGTTTCGTTCCCTATGACAGCACCTCCGTTTTAAAAAAATCTCGCTGGAAACCTGGGGCTGGAGGTCCAGGAGTGCAGTAGGAGTTGGAGGAAGATCAGGGACAAGTTTGTAAAAATGAAAAAAACTATGAAGGGCACCAGCGGCGATGCAGGAGGAAAACCGACATCTCCCTTCTTCCTTGCTCTATCGTGGCTCTCGCCGCATATAAAGCATAGGGAGACGTCGTCTAATTACAGCAATAATAAAAACATTTCTTGGTTTTCGAACAGCCTCTTTGTGTTTGAGTTAGCAGAGCATTCAGTGTAAATGATTAAATTGTAAAATAACCTGAATTGTAGACGTAAAAAAGCAGACTGTTTGTGTGGTATAATAATAGAAATATTCGGCAATAACCGCGAGCTTGGTCATTGTCGTTAGTAATTCATTTCACAACAACAGCCTCTGATCATTAACTGAAAATACACGGATAAAAACAAACGATTTCTTATTTTATAGTTTGTTGTTGATGATGTAATGGCCTTGTAACATCATAATAAACCGTTGGTAATCTCCACAGTCTTCGTAGAACCATGCAGGTAGAGGTGAGTCGTACGATCATCAGATTAGAAAGGGCGTGTCTCTCGTGAAGTCGTACGAGGTGAATTGGATAACCATGCAAATGCCTTAACCGTCCATCTTATGTAGAGTTTTTGTCCATGGATGGAGCAAAATGGCTCTGTAGCACCCCCTAGAACAGTGGTCCCCAACCACCGGGCCGCGGCCCGGTACCGGTCCGTGAGGCATTTGTTACCGGGCCGCACAGAAAGAATACATCATTTATATAATTTCCGCTGTATTAATTATTAGCGTCTGAGAGGTGTTTTATTATTGAAAAATGACCGGATTTTCTAGGACGTATGTGCCTCTTGTCACGTCAATACGATTGTCTCGTTCAAGTGATACGTCACTCAAAAAGAATCCCGCAAATTAGAGAAAGTGAGTACAAAACTAAAATCTTTGAAGAGCTTATTTGGAAAGCCCCACTAAGGAGCCACCGTCTCCAAAACATAAAGCTTCTTTTAACAGACAATACCAGGGGTCATACTTAAAATACGGGTTTATCGCAACAGGTGATTCTCACGCAACAAGTCTGCTCTGTATAATATGTGGCTTCAAGCTAGCAAATGAAGCCTTAAAAACTGCTTCGGCACAGGGAGACGTACCAAGCACTGATTCAGCGTTATGGTGAGTTGTATTTTTCATGCACTTAACATTCGTAATACAACGATGTTGGTCGCAAGTTAACGCCACTTCACGTTAATGTTAGCTTTTATAGACTCCATTCTATCAAACTCGCGTTTGCCTCACGGGTGCAAAACCCTAGATTCACATCAATATGAATGGATGACATGATTTACAAGTGGTGAACAATTACACCTTGAAGCCGGTCCGTGAAAAAAATTGCCTCGTTAAACCGGTCCGTGGTGCAAAAAAGGTTGGGGACCCCTGCCCTAGAACATTGCAAAAAACCCTGTGCATTGGGGTTATTTTGGCGTAGCTTGACGGAATTGGGTACATGTCTTCATCATGCTTGGACGCACCAAAAAGTCTCTTGACACCATGGTGGCAGGTCCACAGGAAGTCGGCCATTTTGAGGGGAAGATGCGTTTTGACAGCGTTTGCACACCTCGCATCTGATCGAACTCCTGGTCAGGTTACTCTTCAGCCATGGGCGACTAAAAGTTATATTGGATTTTCTCATTAGTCAGAAGGTGTGGGCGTGGCAGACCCTCAAACTTTGCCAACTTGCCAGTGCTTGCCACAAAACACAAAGTCTCTTGTAACTCTTGCGAACATTGTTGATCCAGAGAAAATGTCTTAGGGTGGACGCTGGCCCGAACCCGTACACATGCCTGTACATATGCCTGACTGATATCACCTATAGCGCCACCTGTTGGTGGTTGGAAACTTCACTTTGTTTCCACACCTCTTTATGTGACCTGTTTTAACAAACTACATTGCAAAAGAAAAATATACCAAAACAATCCACAAAAAAGTAGTACACAAAACATTACATTACCAAATCATCAAAATCTATCACAAATAATTCCTTTAATACATAAAAATGAAACACAAACCAATTTACACACACAAAACACATAAAACACACAAACACACTGACAACCATGACTCATTCTGTGTTAAAACCTACTGAACAGTTCGGCGGTCATATTTTGTAACGCTTTGCGTTACGTCTAGTTACATTATGTACAGTAAATATGGGAGAATCTGTTACCTATTGATGGCAATTTGATATAAATTTTAAAGTGTTAACAGGAGATGCCTTTATTTTGAAGTGCAGGAAGTAATGTGTTGAGTGTTTGTTGTGGTTTAATGATTCTTATGATGTCCAGTCCCAAGTGCCTGCCTTGTTTTACTTGCTACATTCTTGTTCTTTGTAAAACTGTAGCATATTGGAGTGTGAAATGTTCTGTTTTTAAAAGAGAAACGTTTTAATCATCATTTGAAGCTTTCACTATACAACAGAGTGAGCTAAAGCTAGAAGGCGGAGAAGGGTTCTGGCAGCTGTAACGGATGATAGCTTGTTACCCATAATGCATTACTGCTGTGTCTTTTAACAAGATTTTCTGTTAGTTGTACCACTGTAAAATAAATAAACCCTTGTGTACATTGCTGTGGTGGTCTCTGTGATTCAGGATAAAATAGGTCCTGTATCATGATGAAGCCTTACCCTAACCCCACCCCACACACTTAATTGGCAATCTTGTTAGTTGTAGTTAACTTGAGTAAAAATAGGGTATTTGGCAGGTGTGAGTGGGTCATTGTGTGTGTTAAGGCCGATATATGCTCTGTTTTAGACGTAACGCCTAAGCACGTAAGATACACAACCCCCCCTTGCGCGGTAAAATACCCCCCCTTACGTGGTTAAGTGCGTCGGCCAAAATTCCTGACTATGCGACTAAAACACTACGGCCCTACGCAGCTCGCAAAGACTGTGATTGGCTGGCTACCACAGCCTTTCACAGAGTCTCACGTTTCCAGGTTAATAGCATACTACAGTTATTTTTAGACCCAGACATTTTTTTAAATCATGAATACCCTGCAGACCGTCTCACAAGCCTTTTCTTATGGATTAGGAACAAACATAACAGAAGAGGTCCGAAGACATGAACTCCTTTACAAATCCTCTTTAAACACTTATAAGGACGCTCAAATTACCGCAAATTTATGGAGAGAATATCCCATTGTCACCCGCGAATGTTTGGAGAGAATGTGCTAATTCACGAACAAATACTTTCATATTAATTTTCCACCACTTGTGAGTCATGGTGATATCATTCATTGAGTTCATATTGACATGAATCAATCAATTGCACCCGCGAGTTGGATAGAATGAGCACGGTCTGCTCAAATACAAAAGCTACCATTAACGTGGAGTTGCCCCAACACCATTGTATTTACAAGCACTGACAACATACACACGATTCTCTCGCCGTTAACCTCTCATCTTTGAATAATGTAACTCATAAACACATCGTTTTGGCCGTCATAAAAGATGTGTTAATAAACAAACTTTTGCATAATGTGATCTGTCTTTTTCGCCACTGGTACTGAATTGCCGCGATTGTTTGGAGAGAATGTGGTAATTCACGAAAAAATACTTCCATATTCATTTTCTGCCACTTGTGAGTCATGGTGATATCTTTCATTGAGTTCATATTGACGTGAATCAATCAATTGCACCCGCGAGTTTGATAGAATGAGCCCGGTCTTCTCATGTACAAAAGTTAACATTAACGTGGCGTTACCTTGTGGCCAGCACCATTGTAGTTACAAGCATTGACAACATGATGAGATTCTCTCTCCGTTTACCGTTCATCTTTGAATAATGTAACTCATAAACACATCGTTTTAAAGCCTGTCGCAGTCATTAAAAGATGTGTCAATAAACAAACTTTTGCGTCATGTGATCTGTCTTTTTCGCCACTGGTACTGAATTGCCAACATTTGTATTTTGTGTAACACATGTATTCATAACATCAAGCCTTTCGCCCACTACACTTTCATGCTCCGGTAAGTTTTTTTCCTTTGTCCTGCTGCAATAAATACGCTTACTTCACTCAAAATAAATCTACAGTTCTGGCGTCAATTTGCTTTGCAACACGTACGTTAGGGAACCTTAAGGAACCGTAAATCAAAACTTGTCTAAAACAAGTCCCTTGGACAAATTACGTGCTTAGGGCTCTGCGTCTAAAACGACCCTAAATTGGCCTTTAGGCAGTGCCGTCATTAGGTGCGATCACTTAAGCCTCAGGTAACACGGAGATGTTCAAATCACAACACAGACTGTGGAACAGAAACACATTCTTACACGGGCTTACTCCCAGACTGCAGCAGATGAGAGAGAACCAATATTAAACACATCACACAAGGTTTATATAAATAGAAGTTTAGCGTTCTTTGGCGCCAAAACACTTTGCCAGCAGGCCACCACGTGGTGGGTCTCGGACTGGTCCAAATATGCTCTTACACATATGCAGAATAAGTGGCACCTAATAGTCTAAGTTACACACACATAGAAAAGCCATGTTCCTGCTTACATAAGCACATGATTCATAAAAGGTAACAATAGCCCAATAATTACCAAAATGATTGCTTTGTTGACATGACCATGAGAAACAGTAGGCTATTGCCAAAGCAAACGTGAGGGCACATAGATACAAGCTATATAGAGATAAAATATACAACAAATGGTTTTCTCTTTGATCAAGCCTGTAATCTTAGTATCTAGGTAGATATATCTCCCCAATCTCCCTTCAAAAAATACAATAAAACAAAAGCGCCAGGCAAACTAAAATCCTAGCTAGAAACACCCCTGGTGTGTCTGACAGTGTGTCAGGGATTGCGGTGTGTGTGTGACTGTGTGACAGGGTGTGTGGTGTGTGTGACGGTGTGTCAGAGTGTGTGTGTGAGGGTGAGTTTGTTTGTGACAGTGTGTAAGGGTGTGTGGTGTTTGTGAATGTGTATGTGTGTGTGGGGAGTTGTGAGTGAGATGTCCACTATCAGCTGTCATTGTGATGGTCTTTAATGCTACAGGTACATAATCTCATTATCTGATTGTGTGTTCATACAAACACACACACACACACACACACACACACATGCACACATAGACACGTACTCACACACACTCACACACACTGTGACTTCTGTTTAAAAGGTGTGTGGGGGGGGGACCTCATATGACCAGAGCCCAGTGGGAGCGCATGCATATGCAGACACACAGTGCAGTGATTCTTGAGACCTGGGACAAAACATGTCCGTGACATAAATCGAAGGGTTATGTAGATAACCCAGGTTCTATGAATGAAGGTCAACACGCCACAGTGGGTCTTCCTCCCGCGAGGGTGAGCTGTTAGGAGACGGAATTACAAATCAACTTATCCCCGCTACGTGGGCGCAATTAGTCCCTATATATACAGGTGTGCCTGCGCCGCCACTTCCTCTTTTTGCCGACTAGCGTCAGCTCTTCCCCGAATGACCACGCTGTGTGGCGTGTTGACCTTCATTCATACAACCTGGGTTATCTACATAACCCTTCGTTCTATTTCATATTGGTCAACACGCCACAGTGGGTCAACAGTATACCACATTAAGTCATGAGGGGAAAAAACGTAGTGGGGGATAATAACCAAAGGACACAGATATTCAATAATCAAATTCCTTTATTGACACCAAATGATAAGCAATAAACAAGGTTACCAGGCGTCGTTACACCCTGAAGGGAAATGAAAAGTGCTCCTGTGTCAGTGCTGTCCCCCTGCCTGTAAGCCAGCCACTGTTGAAGCCACGTTAAGGCGATAGAATCGCGAAAAGTTCATAGCAGAGGCCCAGCCTGCTGCCGCACACACATCTTCCAGTGAGGCCCCTCTGAACAGTGCCCAAGAAGCAGCCATACCGCGAGTAGAGTGGGCCACCACCCCAGTAGGTGGCGGGACCCCCCTTTTTTCATAGGCCAACTCGATAGCCTTCACCAGCCAGTGGGCCAGCCGCTGTTTGGAAACTGCCTGGCCACGCGTCGACCCCACATAACACACAAACAGTTGATCCGTTTGCCTAACGGACCGGGTACGGTCAATGTATGATCTCAATGCACGAACAGGGCATATAAGGTGCAACCTAGTACTCTCCGCAGACTCATGTGGAGGTGGGTGGAAGGGGTCCACGACGAGTGGCCTTGACACAAAGGATCTTGGAAGGACCTTGGGCAGGAAAGCCGGATTCGGCAAGAGGGAGATAGCCGAACCTGACTCCCCCAGCCTAAGGCATGAGGGATGTACAGAAAATGCCTGCAACTCACTTACACGCCTCGCTGACGTGATGCCAGCAGAAAAACGGTCTTCCACGTGAGGAACTCCAACTCCATGTTGGCCAATGGCTCAAAAGGAGACTCTGAAAGCGCCTCCAACACAACCCGCAGATCCCACGCAGGAACCAACCGAGGCTGAGATGGGCACAGCCTTCGGGCCCCTTTAAGGAACCGCACGACGAGAGTCTGAGACCCAACTGACAGCCCCCCTACAAGGTTGTGGCAGTCAGATATTGCCGCCACATATCCTCTCAAGGTTGACTCCTTTAGGCCCTCCTCTAGGAGAGACTGGAGGAAAGCCAGAACCTCAGAGATGCCACACGAATTTGGTTCTGTCGACCTGAGACGACACCAGCGTGCAAACCTTTCCCATCGACCAGCATAAAGTGCTCTAGTGGAGGGTGCTCTGGCCGCCTGCAATGTTGACAATATTGCCTGGCCCAACCTGTCTCGATGTTCCCGTCCAGGGGCCAAACATGCAGCTTGTACAGACCTGGGTTCGGATGGCAAAGCTGCCCCCGAGCCTGTGTCAACATGTCCGGTCTGAGTGGAAGCCTCCACGGGGACCCCGCAAGCAGCGACACCAGATTCGGCATCCACGGCTGGTGTGGCCAATCCGGGCCTACCAGCAGCACCCTGGCCCGAAGTCTCTGTACTTTGGCCAGTACTGCTGGAAGTAGAGGAAAGGGAGGGACGGCATAGAGAAGGCCCTGAGGCCATTCGCCTGCCAGTGCATCCACCCCCAGCGTTCCCCTGGGACCCTGGATTGAGTACCACAGTTCGCAGTGAGTGGTGTCCCTGGAGACAAACAGGTCTACTTGGGCCCGTCCGTAGGCCTCCCAGATGGCTTGCACTATGTGCTGGTGCAGTCGCCATTCGCCGGGCTTCGGACCCCCCCTGGACAGAAGATCGGCTGCCACATTGTCTTCCCCTGGCAGATATACTGCCCGTACAGAGAAACCCTTTGCAAGAACCCACTGAAGAAGCTCGTGGGTTCTCTTGTGCAAGGACATAGAGCGTGTCCCACCCTCGTGATTGAGGTAGGATACCACTGTGGAGATGTCTGATCGTATCATAATATTTCTGCTCCGCAGGCTTGGCATGGAGTAGACTAAGGCTCGGTGTACAGCCTCTAGCTCCAGCATGTTTACGTGAGCCCCCTGCCATTACTGCTCCCAAATGCCCCGGACTGGACGGCCCTGCCACAAGGCTCCCCAGCCCGTCATTGAAGCATCTGTTGTTATGGTTTCCCTTGTGCTGTGCTGACCAAGGGACACCCCTTGCTGCCTGGATATCGCCAATATCCACCAGCTTACGCTGGGGATGCACTCTGCATCCCATTGTAACAGGCGTCGGCCACTCTCGTAAGGAGTCACCTTGTTCCTCCAAAACCAAAGCTGCAGCGGCCTCATATGGAGCAAGCCCAGGACAAGCAGCCTCCGACCATGTCTCACAGATATCTGAGTTCGGCCCAAGAGATGGCCCAAACTCTCTCTCAGCACATGAAAATAAAAGCGAAGGTATTTCCTGTGACTCTTGTGGATTGGGATGTGAAAATACGCATCCCGCAGATCGATTGTGGTGAACCAATCCCCCTGATTGACAAAGGTGAGCACGGTGGACAGGCGTAGCATCCTGAATGGAAGGCGCCGCAGGTACCGGTTGAACTCTCTTAGATTGAGGATGGGGCGTATACCCCCATCCTTCTTCGGAATAAGGAAATAGGTTGAGTAAAACCCTTGTCCTATATGATCAGAGGGCACGAGTGTTACCGCACCTTTTCCTAGTAACACTGAAACCTCGTTTGCGAGAGACTTGTGCTCTGAGTCGTCTTTCAACAGGGTGGGAACAACCCTCCGAAACCGTGGGGGCTTGGTTCTGAACTGTAGCCTGTACCCTGACTCCAGCGTGCCCAACACCCATGGGCAGCGAGTACACTGGCGCCAGCAAGCAAGGTGCTGAGGTGTGAAACGGGAGATCGGAGGGTGCGCACACCGTCATGGACGGGACCGGTGACCACCTTGGTGGCCCCTTCCCGACTTGGAAGCCTTTGCTGGCGATAAAACCCTTGACCAGCCGGGCCTGAACCTGCCATTGGTTCCTGAGCCGCCGTTTGCTGCGGACCAGCCCAACACCGTGGGGCTGCACTCAACCGGCTGCCTGCCGAAACCGGCCCGAAACCGGCTGCCTGCCGAAACCTTCCAGCTTGATGCACTGACCTGGTAAGTTCACGTGCTTTCTTTGATTGTTCTAGGGCCGCCTCTGACGGAGGGCCAAAGACCTCCCCTGGCACAATTGGTGCTGACACCGCTGCCACGCAGTCCTGGGCTGGCATACCAGACTGGGATAGCCATAACTGGCGACATGCCTGAACCACTGAGGCCATGGACCTGCCCAGAGCTCGTGCATGAGCACTGGTTCCCCGCAACAGCATATCCACCACTCGCAGCATCTCTGACACCTCATCACCAGGTGCTGAGGCTGCCAAATCCTGCAGCAGCCCCTCCAGGTAAACCAGGAGTAGGGAGCTTGTACATGACAGCCTTGCCGCCACCGCAGAGGCCTGATATGTTCTCCGCAGTGCAGCATCCACCGGCCTGCTGCGTCTGTCTGGAATGCTTGAATCCTTATCAGCCCTCACCGATGCACCCGCCAGCATTGCGAATGTGGGGCCGACTACCGGAGCTGCCGCCAGGCCGCAACGTTCAGCACCAGCCAAGCTAGCTAGCTGAGTTTTTGGCAGGGAAGCAGAGCTTGGAGCTTTCCAGGAGGACTGAAGTCTGCCACATAATCCGGAAGGATGGGAAGCCCCTCCGACTTACACCGTGGCCCTCTGTCAAACACAGATGTTCCCACATTTGAGACCACAGGGGGTAGCTTGGCCCGCTCTGCTGCTCTAGCAATTACCGCCTTGTCTGATGGATCAAGATGCACTGTGTCCGAGGTCTGTGAGGCATCCTCACTCAACTCAGAATCAGAGGGGTCAAAGCCCTCTGTGTCAAACGTTCCAGAGGCTGCCAGTGACAGCTCATCAGGGCAGCGACGAGGGCGTCTAGCCGGTGGCTCAGCCAGATTTTGTGGCCGCGTCTGGTCTTGCAGTAGCCCATGTAATGCGCCCTGCATCGCCTGCATCTGACGTTACAGTTGCTCCACCTGCCCCTCCACATGCTTACGATTACGGGAGTGCTTCCTGCCAGCTACCCTTTGCCCCTCATTCTCAGCCTCTCCACCTCCATCTCGTGGCTCCTGGCCACTAGGTGGGACTAGTGAGGGGTGGTTATCCTCATCTTCCAACATATTAGCTTGAGCAGCGTTTGCCCTCACAGACAAAGAGGCTCTCTAAGCAATACTTGGGTTAGCCTGAACAGCGTTTGCCCTCCCGGACAAAGAGGCTTTCTTAGGCAAAATCAGCTTGAGCAGCGTTTGCCCTCACAGAAAAAGAGGCTCTCTAAGCAATACTTGGGTTAGCATGGACAGCGCTTGCCCACCCGGACAAAGAGGCTCTCAGAGGCTATGTAACTTAACTCTTAACAGTTAACAATAATTATTATAATAATTACGAATTATATTATCATTATTATTATTATTATTATTATTATTATTATTACCATTAATGACAACAATGACTATTATAATTATAATTTAGACCATTTGCGTTAACCAGTAACGCGAAAACAAAACCAAGACCACGTTCTAATAAACGCAGGGTCACTACAGGCACGAGATATCGTGAAACAATGATACTGCCAAACAAATGTGACTTCGCAAGAGAAGAGGTCGATCAGATGGCTCTTTCTCTCTAGTAATTTGAAAATACTTACGTACGTCTCTGCTCAACTTCGTCTAGGAGGCGAAAAGAGGAAGTGGTGGCCCAGGCACACCTGTATATATAGGGACTAATTGCGCCCACGTAGCGGGGATAAGTTGATTTGTAATTCCGTCTCCTAACAGCTCACCCTCGCGGGAGGAAGACCCACTGTGGCGTGTTGACCAATATGAAATAGAACACAGTTTTTTTTATCTTAAAATGTACGTTATATATTTTAAAAGCCTCACCAAACTCATCAACAGGACAAGGGTAGCACAACAAAGTGTGTTTTGTTGTTGTCTAACATTTAGTTTTTATTCTTAATGATATGATATGTGACCAGTACCTACAAAAACCCATGTCCGAAAGCAGGTCACATCACACTGCAGTGCTTTAAAAAGCCTGAAAAGTGATATAAAATTGAACTTTATCTATATCATATGTAAACTAGAATGCGTTTCGTGAACGAACTGCGAGAGTGTGCTTGCTCTGTTGCGGCCATCAAGCACAAGCAGCAGTGGCCGAGTGCGCATATGTTGTTGAGGGGCCTCACAGACTGATATCTGAGAACAAAATCTGTATAGTACTGTGTTTTCTGTGTTCAGTACAACGTTGAATGCAGGTTGTAGGATGAATCTACCAGACTTCCAGTGTAACCATCTGTAGTGACACTGAATACACCTTTTTGTTTTCAACCAATATATTTTAGCAAGCAACCAAGCTCAACCATTATATTTTGGCTCCACTGACGTTTAGACATATGAGGGTATCTTTGTTGTTCTGTTTTTGTTTGTTTGTTTGCTTGTTTAATGTGAAAGGGTCTAGTGTGTTACATTTAGCTTGGAGAAGTCTTAAAATAGGCTCCAAGTGACACTATCTCTTATGGGGTGTAATTATTCCTCCAAAGGTCGTGTTAATCAATGATTTATTTTATCAGCCTCCATATGAAATGCTGTGAAATGTATCGAGGCTTCAAATTTGGTTACATTACTCAGACTGTTAATACTTTTCTTCTTCATCTGACACGTGAAATTACCACGACAAAAACAAAACACACAAAGATGATTGAAAGCTACAATTATTTCTAGAAGGACAAGCTTAGATAAGTATCGTAACGTTATTAATTATTGGAAGGCATGTGTTAACGGGCAAACGTACGCCTTGTCATGTTAACCCGTTATTTAAACTGAGGATATCCATTGTTAATCCAGCTAGTTTAGCATAATTGATTAGATCCAATGGTTTCTAATGCTACCTAGCTAGGTATGCAAACTGTCGGTATCGTTAACTCCACAATGTAACTGTGTTTTTGCAAAGCATCTGCCCCAACTTTATTTTCCCAACATTGACATTTATGTTGTACATAATCCATCCCCATAAACCGGAGATTTCAAGCGTACAGAAACTGTACGCCAATATTGGCTAACGAGTTGTAGCCAAGCCCTGGATGAAGGCTAAATAGCTCGCTAGGTTTTAATTTTTTTCGCTAGCTTGCTCAGTAGCGGGCTAAGACACAGCAACTATTCACGATTGTATCAATTGCATATCTAGGTTTTCTTTGGTGACTGTTGTCGCATTCAACAGCACAACATATCCCGGGCCTTTTGAACTGTCTGTGGGTTGTGAACGTAAACAATTCGCTAGCCATTACTGCTAGCACTGTAGCTAGCTCAAGACAGTAGCTATATAGCTTTGATAATACACAGCCATTACTACGACTGTATCAACGTGTTGCATTTCACTTAACAGGTCAGTCATTCCCTAAATCTTTAGTAATTGTGTATCTAGGTTGTCACATTGAACAGCACAACATATCCCCTAGCGTTTTGAACTTTCTTTGAGTTGTGACTGTAGGTTATGACCGTAATGTGTTTGCATCAGGCACAAATATGGCGGTGCTTAAAAGACAGTGACATAACATGATATCCATGAATTCTGAAGAGGTCAAAAGGCGCTGAAAGCGGCGCTTTTTTCTAAAAAATAAGTCTAGTGTGAACCCCGCTTTATACAGTTGAATGGAGAGGGACAGAGACAAGAGGTTCCTTGGATTTGGGGCAGGTGTCAGTGAAGCTCAGTGAAGCACAGGTGCAAGCCAGTTTAAAGAGCCTATTATGATGTCATAATGCCCCACAGTTCTGCCATGCAAGTCTATGGGGGAAAAAGGGGATGAAAAAAGAGGAATAAAAAAGGAGTGACAAGGAGTACCGCCACGAAAAGATATAGCAGGTTGCACCGGATCAGGCCGGACGTTTCGGTGTTTGAACGGCGTCTCTATCTCAGTGGGCGAGGCGTAGTTAGCTGCAAGAAAAACGGGGAGAATAAAGAAATAAAGAAAACTTATGAAGAACAATACTGTGCTTCCCTTCGGGCAAGCACACTAATAACATAGTATGTATTTCACAAATATTAAAAATAATAATTTTGAAACATTTTGAATGTACTTTCTGGTCAGTTGAACATGTGTCCAGAGTTTTCGTCAACACCATCAGACTTTTTTAAATTGGGAAAAAAATCAGGAATAATTTAGGGCAGCTTTAACTCAAAGGACCCCTTTCCTTCCTCCTTGGTCTTCCTGGTGACATGAGAAAATTTGAGCTCTGGTAAGTTTTTAATAATACTTTGTTTTTCATATCTATTTACTAATATGCACACGTCACAACCATAGCGTATCAACTCCAAAATGGCTAAAGAGTCAACATTAGAGTAAAATGTTCTGCAATCTAGTGTTTATTTATATAGATTGGCTGGACCATGATCAACAGATGATAAACAAGATGGCTCCTGTGAGAATCTTGTGTGATATAAGGAGAAATGTACTTTTTTTGTCAACACCATCAGACGTCAACACCATCAAAACACCATCAAACACCATCAACATTTGTGTCTGATGGAGTTGACTTTCTCTGATGGTGTTGACTAAGGCCATTTTAGTGTCCATTTTAATCATTTTAATGCTGTTTATGCCAAAAATATCACTTCCTATGCATTTTTATTGCTATTTCAGCTTCATGTGTCGAATTAAATCTAGTTTAGATAGAGAGTGTCAACTCCTTCAGATATATTTTTTTATAGTTTAAAAAAAAAAATGGTATCTGTTTCATTCCTTGAAGGATATTTGTTCAAAGACTAACACATTTCCAATGTAGATGTGTATTTTTAATGCTTGGTTTAATATACACCAACTGGTGCAACCTAGACACATCATCAGTGATGGAACCTGGGATCATCGGGTGTTTCGGGTCTTTCAACATCAGACACCCTCGCCCAGGCGACCCAGCCGGAGGTGATCAGTCCCCGGCTTGTGTCTAGGTAGCTTGTGTTGCCCACGGATCACCCCTCTTGATCCACAGCCATCTTGATGCCCTCTCAGCAGCATCTGTGGTGTTCTTGATGGCTTTCTTGCTGTGCAGTCCCCTTATTCCCAACAACTTGAGAGCCCTGTAGAGTGACTGGCCTGCAAACCCTCGGCATCCAACCTCGATGGGGTTGCACCGAGTTTTCCACCCGTTGCGGCGGCATTCGCCTGCCAGCTCCTCGTACTTGGCCCTCTTCCTCTCAAATGCCTCCTCCATCCGGTCTTCCCAGGGCACAGTCAGCTCCAGCAGTATGACCTGCCTTGTTGATTCTGACATGAGAATCAAGTCGGGCCTGAGTGTGGTCACTGCGATGGTCTCCGGGAATTTAAGCTGACTGCCCAGGTCCACCTTCAGCTGCCAGTCCCTAGCTGTGGTAAGGAGCCCCCCTCCTTGGCTTTGGCGCTGCCGTGGCCTCTCTCCAGCTCTAACAAAGGCGATGGAATGCCCAGCTGGCTGTTGTTGTCTGCTGCGTGCAATCCCTGTGCAGATGGTATCTGCTATCACCTTCAGCACCTGGTCGTGGCGCCAGCGGTAGCGCCCCTCACCCAGGGCTTTCGGGCAACAGCTCAGGATGTGCTCCAGTGAACCTCTCCTCTGGCACAGCAGGCAAGCAGGTGTTTCTGCCAGACCCCAACAGAAGAGGTTGGATGGGCTGGGGAGGACGTCATAGACCGACTGGATCAGAAACTTAATCCGGAACGGCTCCGCTTTCCAAAGCTCAGTCCATGAGATCTTCCGGTCCAGTGCCTGCTCCCATCTTGTCCACGCCCCCTGTTGTCTCATCCCGACCATCCTGCTCGAGCGGGTCTCCTCCACTCCTGGTCGAACCTCTTCCTGGACAAGCTGACGCCTCTCCTTCCCCTGGGCCTTGTTGTACTGAGGTCTTGGGTTGCTCCCAAGCCCTGCCCGGCCTGATGCAACTGCTCCCACCAGAACACTGTGACGCAACCGTGCTTCTGCTTGGTCAACTGACTCCTGGGCTCTCCACTTGCGACCAGTTCGCACTTCAATCCCAGCTGAGGAGACTTTGGTGTCCTGGGAGTCTCTATACAGCAGCACCTCCCTTGCACGGGTCACCATGAACTCCTCCGACAGACTACTGAAGGGAAGTCGTAGCTTGTTCTTATTCCCATACAAGGCTATGCTGCTGAGGCATCGTGGTAGGCCCAACCACCTGCGCAGGTAGCCACTGACCTTTCTCTCGAAGCCCTCAACTGTGGTAAGTGGGACGTCGTAGACCAGCGAGAAACGGAACTTGTCTGTCACCTTCCCCTTCTTCACCACCAGAGAACGGGACTTAGCAGGCTTGAAGCCCATACGTGCCCAGTTGATGAGACGCTCAAGGCCTTGGAGCACCCACCTGCAGCCTGGTACCGATGTTGTGGTAACAGTCAGGTCATCCATGAACGCTCTGATGGGGGGCTGCCGTGCACCTGTCTTGGTGAGCGGTCCTCTGCACTCGACTTCTGCCGACTTAACGAGCATGTTCATGGCTAAGGCAAACAAGATCACTGAGACGGTGCACCCAGTGATTATGCCCTTCTCAAGCCGATGTGATGCTGATGTTACTGTTCCAGAGGTGACTCTCGAGCTGAAGCTGCTGTAATAGTCCAGTATGAGGTCCCTGATCTTGCGTGGAACATGGTGCCGGACAAGCGAGGTTTCCACCAGTTTGTGTGGAATTGACCCGTAGGCGTTGGACAGGTCGAGCCACAGAACTGCCAGGTCCCCCCTACCCTCCCGGGCCTCTTGGATGAGCTGAGTGACAACTCCTGTGTGCTCGATGGAACCTGGTACCTTTGGGATCCCCCCCTTCTGGACAGAGGTGTCAATGTATGCATTCTTCAAGAGGAACTCCGTCATGCGTCTGGCAACAATGCTGAAAAACACCTTGCCCTCCACACTCAGGAGTGAGATGTTTCTGAACTGCTCGATGGTGTGCGAGTTCTCCTCCTTCGGAATCCATACGCCCTCTGCATGCCTCCACTGCTGAGCCACCTTCCCCCTCCTCCAGATGACCTTTAGGATCTTCCACAGTCGTTGCAAGAGCCTTGGGCACCTCTTGTAGACAACATATGATACGCCACTGGGACCTGGTGCTGAGGTGGATCTAGCTACTCTGACAATGTCCTCAACCTCTCTCAGGGTTGGCTCCTTGGTGTTAAATGCTGAAGTGGGTTCTGGTGGGGTTATCAGACTGCTGCAGTGGCCAAGATCCTGCTCCCTTGTGCTGTCGCTGTAAGTTGCCCTGAGGTACTCGTCAACCTCTTCTTGCGTGTCCACCTCGCTTCTGCCCGAGGATCTTCTAGGTGAAGCTAAAAGGGCTTGCAATGAAGGCGGCACGCTTCTTGGCTCTCTCTTTTCCCCTCCTTCTGTGCCATTCGGCTCGCCGCAGTGTTGTGAGGTTCCTCCTTAAGATGTTACGGAGCTCTGCTAGACCGGCCTTGTCTTCCTCCCTTGCCTGCTTGTACTGCCGTCCTAGCAGTCTAAGCTCTTGAATGTCTCTGTTAAATCTGAAGGTTAAAGACAAATGTAATTCGTGGTATGATTTCAATTCTACTCATTTAACATTGACTTCTTTGGCTCTAAACTTTTGTTTTTAATGATTTAAAGACCTGTGTACATTATAAGGGGAACTGGGAAAACTAATGAGTACAAACATTTCTGATAAGATCATTTCAAATAATTTCCATAAGTCTATTTATGTTTATGATGGTGTTGACAAAAATGAAGTGCTGACCCAGCAAACATTCAATTAACATAAAAAATCTACAACTGGGAGGTTGAACCAAAACATGTTTGGATAGACAAAACTTAATTTGACAGAAATGTAATCATATATTTTGGAAGTTATCCAAATATTTTTTGGGAAAATCAAAACCTGTTTTGTCCCTTATCTCAAGAATCACTGAGTGGCGGTTTTAGGCACGGGCGAACCGGGCAGCCGCTCAGGGCGGCACTTTTTCATGACACGTGGGGGGCGGCACGAGCACTTACATTTTTTTAATACAAATCATCTGGGGCGCGAAGCGGTTTTCTATTATCTATCTATCATATCACTGTGTGGGGAATTGGCGCCCCCTGCGGCTGCAGGCGCCCCTGCTCCCTAAGAAGGTGCCTTGCACAGATCCTGTGTGAAGGGGAAGGTGAGGGGTCTCGGGGGACAGTTTACCTCTGGGTCTCCCAAATGGAACTTGTTAGGTTGGAATTCTCCTCTGCTAAACTAATAAACTAAGCCTACATGGTCATAGGCGTACTCATTATTTTCATTTTTGTCATTGTGAGTACCGTCTTACTTTCACCACTGATTTTATGCTAGGCTTAGGCAAGTTATCTCTGGTTAAAACTAGCTTACGTTAGCTATTCGCTAGCTAGCTAGACAGTTATCGTTATGGTGTTAATTATCGGACTGCGTGTGTTTTCGTCAAATGTTCATGTTGTCATTTTAATTCATTAGCTAAAATGAGCACATCGATTGTTAAACCATTATTAAACTCAGCATTTTGATTGTTTAACAGAAGGGCCGATGTTTGACACTGTCAGATAACTGACCTAGCAGCTACGCTAGGACACTGCTAGTTAATAAATGTAGGTCTACATCTCAGTGCCTCTCTCCAGATGAGTTTTGAATTAACTAAAGGTAAATTAATTTGAACAATGCTGGTATGGGATGTTGTTATCTGCAGCCGTGATGACCGTGAGATGCATTCTGCTTGTTGCAATGTGATCTGTAAATTCTCGCCCCCAATTTAAGTTTGTCATCCATTATATCTAGTTTTACATTTTGTACAGGGGAGGTCGCTCATAGGGGGTCTCGCCCGGGGCGTAATTCCATGTAGAACCGCCGCTGCAGACACATATGCATTGTGTGTTCAACTCCCATATTAACACGTCTTATACTGATGTACTCACAGCACTGTGTTCAAATTGCATATTAACACAAATAACCCCATCCCCCTCGTCTCCTCCCTCTTTCATCTATCCTCCCTCTGTCTTTCTCTCTCTTCTCTCCTCCCTCTCTCTCTACTCTCCTTTCTGTCTCTCTACATTCTCCTCTGCTCAGCTCTTGTTCTCTCTACTCTCCTCCCTCTCTCATTCTCTCTCCTCTGCTCTCCATCTCCTCTCCTCCCTCTCTAATTCTCTCTCCTCTCCTACCTCTCCTCTCCTCCCTCTCTCATTCTCTCTCCTCTCCTCCCTCTCACATTCTCTCTTCTCTCCTCCCTCTCAGATCCACCCCTGATCCTTAAGGTTGGGGGATAAATGGGGGGGAGCTGATCCTTAGGGCTGGGGCATAAATGGGGGTGAATGGGTTAACTATTTCTCATTGCTTTCACACAAATTTCTTTGAGTTTTAACACACTTTTCAAAACACTTCTCAGACAAAGACACAAAATCTAATTGAATAACCATTGCAGACACTTAGTAGCAGCCTACTGAAATATCGTCAGCACCTGTGTGAACTCTCTGTGAACAACTAATCAAGTAGTTCTTAAAAAGAGGTCAATAGATTGAAGTTAATACCAAGCATGGATCGAGGGACCGCCACCAACAACCTCAGCAAGGACTAGGACGAAGACAAGGAAGAGGCTGAGGTAGAGATAGAGGGGCCATTGTCAGGGGATGTGGCATTCGTGTAAGATGCTCTACAGTTTTTCTCGATTGCTTTGGCACATTTTTCCATTCACTGTTTACTTTTTGTTTACAGCTCACACACAGTCCTTAACAGAAGACAAAATGACCAAAACACTATATAAAGTTTGCAGAATGACACCGCAGGGAGAATCAACACACTGGTCCACACTGGTGGCAGGGGGAGAATGTTCACTGCAGAACAGATTTGACCTTTTTACTGTATATTGTAGCCTGTCATTTTGACTTCTTACAGTATGTAATGTGGAAAAAATTACTGCAATACATATTTTTTTGTCAGAATCTTTGCCATTTTGTACACAGTAGAACAAATGTAAATCAATGGTGTTGACAGGTCCTTGTTTAGAATATCTTTTACCATATTTAGCAATACAAAAACAGAACTACAATATTTTAATGTATAAAAATATTCAGATTTCAAATACTTTCTGACAGTATATTCCTTAAGTTAGAGTGCTCATTACAAAACCCAAATTATAGTATGTTGTCGGTGGTAAAACAATCAATACTGTGAGGGTGCGGCACAAAATTGAAATGATGGTTGCAGAGGTTGATATTGATAGCTGTTTTTTAGGTTTCCTCCGGTAGGAGGTAACCTATTGTTATTGTCAGTATTATTAGGGTTCATGCAGCGAAGCTGCAGAAACCTATTGTGTTTCTATGTGTTCTTATTATTATTATTCTGTGCTGGGATCCTATGGCAGCCCATAGAACCGTCTGGTAAAAAGTTGTGAAATTTGGCACACTGATTGGGGACAGTCCCATGATTCATTTCACCAAGTTTCATGTAGGCACATGTAGCGCTCTAGCGCCACCAACAGGTCAAAGTTGGACATACGTTCACACACGTAACTTTTGACCCGTTGGCCCGATTTTCAAAAATGAGGCATCTGTGGGTAGACGATGGATTGACTCCTAAAACGATCGGTGGACAATCAAATTCTAGAATGTTGACGCAAAAAACGATGGGTTGACAATGTAATTCTAGTACATTGATTGGTTAAGATTAGTTACTAGGCAGGAACTGGCTAATACCAGGACCTCCATTTTTAGCTGAGCAGCAACGTAGTTTGCCTGACTTTTAAACAATCGTTTTATTTTTTTAATTTTAATTCTGTGAAGTTATACGTTTTAATACTCAACTGTTTTGTTAACCAAATTTTTACGAAGTCATACGGATAAACACACAAACGACTTGTTAACCGAACTTTTCAACAGTGGAAAATACATAGCTGCAAGCTAATGTAGCTAAATGATGAGTTAGTTTAGCCTGGTGGTCAACCTGTTGACATCGTATCTTGGTCGCATCGGGTTTAATACATTTTGACACACCTCTTACCTTGAACGTCTACTCCTCATGTCACGAAGTTGCTACACTAACTGTCCGTAACTTTATGCACAATTTCAAAATATACACAAAACAATAAAGCACATCGATATACAACCTAGAAATGGTAAGCCCCCTGAACTCCTATGCTTTGTTATGTTGCGTGGAAAAATATTTCTGGTAAGAAAAGAGCAACCTTCCTCGCAATTAACATTTATCTTAGTTACAACCAGTCAACTATTTTTACAGAGGTATATAAAACCTTGGCGATAGAAACTAGGTTCTTAAAAAGGTTTCCAATTAACGTCTTTGAAACTCAGTCATTTGACTGACAGCTGAGTACTTGCACATTACAGCCATCAGTAGAGCTAATACATACATTTTCCAAACCAAGTGAAGTAATTGCATTAGGGTGTAGATGTATATGCACACACATGATAAACAACATCTCTGAACGAATTTTACAATTCAATTGCCAACATTGAAAACACTATGACAGTGTATATGGTTTTAATTTTTTTATTTTGATGCAAGACATTCAGTGTCGAGTGATTGCAGGGAGATAGTGGCCAGTCTTAAGGTGGAGGTTCTTCTATGCTGTGGTCAAATTCATTGAGTCTTGATGAATCTTCAATTCAGTAGACCTGTGGAAATATACTGCAAACATATACTTGTTTTAAAAACATGACTACTAACACCATTCAAAGCATGACCTGTTTAGTTGAAAGCCCACTCACCACGTCAAGGTACAGGTTATTGGTGGGGTGTTAGTAAGACAGGACAAAACAATACAAGGTTAATGAAAAAAACAAAGGATGACAAGGACATGTGACAAACACATACAACCATAGAACATACATTTAAACCACACCTGTAAGCTACACTAAAGCAACCTGCACCCCACATCTCTCTAACCCCAGGCCGCCACTCACAGATTGTACGCCGCACTTTGGAACCGTAAAGGACATCCTACTAGCGCAACGCACGCACTGCTCGCTGACCACACCTGTAAGACCGTGATAGGATAAGGCACATCTTTCTAACCCCAGGCCGCCACTCACAGATTGTACGCCGCACTTGGGAACCGTAAAGGACATCCTACTAGCGCAACGCACGCACTGCTCGCTGACCACACCTGTAAGACCGTGATAGGATAAGGCACATCTTTCTAACCCCAGGCCGCCACTCACAGATTGTACGCCGCACTTGGGAACCGTAAAGGACATCCTACTAGCGCAACGCACGCACTGCTCGCTGACCACACCTGTAAGACACATCTTTCTAACCCCAGCCCGCCACTTATCTTTCTATTTTAACGCAAACCTATTTTATTTTAAGGCATTGTATTTTATCTTTATATTTTAACGCAAACCTATATTATTTTAAGGCATTGTATTTTATCTATATTTATATATTTGAAGGCATATTTTAAGGCATTTATTTATTTTAAAGCATTGTATTTTATCTTTTTACTTAACGCAAACCTATTTAACGCAAACCTATTTTATTTTATCTTTCTATTTTAACACAAAACTATTTTATTTTATCTTTCTATTTTAACGCAAACCTATTTAACGCAAACCTATTTTATTTTATCTTTATATTTTAACACAAAACTATTTTATTTTATCTTTATATTTTAACGCAAACCTACACAATTGTGCTGTATGGTACAGCCTGAGGTGGGAGAGCTCTGCTTCCCTTAATTCAACCCTCTCCATCTTGATACGCCTGACTATAGCCTCTGCTGCTGTGCAGACAAAAACACCACAGTTAGTGCTGTCTGTCTGTTTCCACTGTGGTGGTATCACAACTTCCCAAAGGGACAGATCAGCAAACACATTCCTAAATGCGTTTGCCAAGACTAATCTGTCCTTTGATTCTAAACTGTTGTACATTCCTAGGGAATCAAAAATTTGGATATTTTTCTGGGTACCATTAATTACCCATAAAATAAAATGGTTGCCACGTTCAGGAGAGACTAAACCAACAAGACGGGGCAGTAGCACCACACCATCTTGCTTAATGCCATCTATACAAGTTAAAGCTCTATCAGTAATACAACTATTTTCTTGCCAGTCACGGCACCACAACGTGTATGCATCTGTGGTAAGATTGTGAAACAATGCCTTGTCCTGTGAAGACAAAAAAAAAAACAGTGTTAACTTCTAAAACCATAAAAGATACTGGTAGGTTGTCAGACTAGAGAGAAAATAGAAACTACTTACAGTGGAATGTTGTTTGTGACCTGCAACAATCACTGCAATGCGCGTATTCACAATCTACAAGAAAGATTTTTTTTTGATGACAACATGATAGGAAAAAAGTATAATTAAAATGTTACGATAGAAATAAAGTATTTCGAAGTTTTACTTACATCATCAGTGAGCCAGTTGAACTCTGGGCCTGCCAGACTATCTAAGTCGCGAAAAGTGGCACGACAACTTCCGGTTCTGATCAGGACCGCATCTTTGTCCACAGCATTCCTTATCTGTTGCGTCAGTAACTGATGGATTGGAAGCATACGAAAGTTAGAACACATGATTAGGGATGGGTATCGTTTGGGTTTTTTCCGATACCGGTACATAACCGATACTTTTAAAACGATACCGGTGCCTAAACGGTGCCAGAACCGATACTTTTTTTTTTTTTTTTAATTAAAGACATTAGGCTTATTTATTGCCAAGGCAAATAGTTTTCTTTAAATTTAACAATATATTAACTGTTTGAGGTATACTATAAATAAAAATAAATACAAAACACTTGGCTTCAAACCTTTTAACTTCAAACTATGAACAATATATTAACTTATAACAACTGTTTACAGTATACTTAAATAAATATAAATAAATACATAACAAACTCTGTACACACACTTCACACTTCAGTAATACTTTTGCAGAAATATGAGCATGTTTGCCTTCAGAGTAAAACAAATATTAACTAGAAAATGCATTTCCTGAAGGAAATACCAGTGCATGAAATGCAAAAGTTAAGAAAGGAAGAAGAAAAGAAAGAAGAGTGAAAGAAGGAAAGAAGAAAGGAAAGAAGAGTGAAAGAAGGAAAGAAGAGTGGAAGATGGAAAGAAGAGTGGAAGAAGGAAAGAAGAAAAGAAAGAAGAGTGAAGAAAGGGAAGAAGAGTGAAAAAAGAAAAGAAGAGTGAAAGAAGGAAAGAATAGTTGAAGAAGGAAAGAAGAAAAGAAAGAAGCGTGAAAGAAGGAAAGAAGAAAGGAAAGAAGAGTGAAAGAAGGAAAGAAGAAAGGAGAGTGAAGAAAGGAAAGAAAAGTGAAATAAGGAAAGAAGAGTGGAAGAAGAAAGGAAAGAAGAGTGGAAGAAGGAAAGAAGAGTGAACAAGAGTGGCTCTGGATAAAGAGAAAAAGGGAGTGAAAATATTGAAAAAAGGAGATAAAAATGGAGTGAAGAAGAGAGATTGAGTGTGAGAGAAAGTAGACTGAGAGGGATAGAGAGAAAGATGGAGAGATGGAGAAAAAAAAAATAGAGAATGGATGGTGTCTTAATGTTCCTAGTTACAGTTAAATTGAGAGGGACAGAGAGAGAAGAGGTTCCTTTGATTTGGCACAGGTGTCAGTAAAGCACAGGTGCAAGCCAGTTTAAAGACCCTATTATGATGTCATAATGGCCCAATGTAAGTCAATGGGAGAAATTTATATTCGTTTTTCTTTAATATCTTAAAAAGTATAAAGTTTAGAAAAGTGAAAAATACATAGCATAAGTGTCGTTTACAAGACCTACGCGTCAACGTTTGAATGAAGTTTCTACGTTAAGTGGTTCGGGCTGAATTAATCGCAGAAAAAGGTAACAAGAATAAGAAGAAGAAGAAGAAGAAGAAGAAGAAGAAGCCTAGGAATAACAATACAGGGCATTTCATGCACTGTAATTAGTTTGCATTTATTTAAACCCACTGGTTTCGTGAATGTGTACTGCCACTTTAAAAGTTTAGCTTCAGGGCCTCTTGTTGCATATGCTGCACGTCGCGTTGTTTGAATCTTTTTGTGCGAAATACAGCCACACTTTTGATCGTTTACCTTTCGACATTTTCTCCGTTATATTGATGGCTAGCTCTGTTTGTGCTTGCTCTGTGCAAGGCTGCCTGCTCTTCGCTGTCAGACTGTTGCAATGTTATTGTAGCGTCCAAGTTAGTGCTCTCTTAAGAACTCACATTGAGAAGGAATATCTTTGGATGAGACGGTAGCTCTCCGTTTAATAAAGCGTATCTAACTTCTGCTTAGAACAACCACACTTATCTTGAAACCGAAACCACACGCAAGTCAACCCATTACCATGGCAACTCCTCAACACAAATCTCGTTTCCACTAGTCCCATACGGTATGCAGCGTGAGCGACACAGGCGAGAGTCTATATTGGGAGATGGAGCAGTTTTATATGTGCCCCACGAAATCTGTTATCAACACAAAAAAGTATACAGATCGTACTCAGAAAGATCTACGCCACTAACGTTACTTCTCGTTAGCTATCGCTAGTTTTGTTAAAAAAAAATAAAATAAATAAAAAATTACCTGCTCAGGCACCGAAAGGAAGCACCGAAATCTGCGTTGCATTTCGGTCCGGGTAGGTATCGGTTGTATGGAACCGGTGCCGTATTGGTACCGGTTCTCGGTACCCAACCCTACACATGATTGCCACCCAACTTACTACTTAATGGAAAAGATGGTTCACATGATAGACTATAGGCCATTTTACCTTTGCAGCAAAAGGCACAGGAAACTTCTCCTCCAAAGTAAGAGACTACATACAGAAAGACAGTGAATGAGTTACATAACCAACAGATCAAATTAAGAAAGTAAAAGAAACTAATACATTGAGATGACAACTAATACATTTTAGAAAATGTACCTCGTCCTCTGAACTTATGGAGACAGAAGTGATATCTAAAAATGGAAAAAACATACGCAAAAAACAAAGCATTTAGCATCTTCAATATATATACATCTATGTACGTTTGTATGTACAAATGTGTTTGTTCTCTGTACAAGGTTGTGCCCTCACCAGTGTCCGCTGTCTCGCTGTGTGTTTGATCAACTTTTAGGAAAAAGGAACATAAAACACATTCAACACTCTACATTGAACTTGACATGACAATACATATTTGGAGGTGTATAAGTAAAGAAGTACCTACATTCAGAACCTACAGCTTCCATCGGGATGTCGCACAAAACACTCAGTTCCTCCTGGACATCAGAAGCGATGACGACATCTACGGGCGTGTCTGTTCGACGGACCTATGGCTTCAAATGGCGAACATTCACCTCCTGACGACGCTTTGAAAGACCTTTACTCTCAACTAAACTGGACACTCCTTTGGCTGTCATGGACTCCACCTTAAACGGTCCAGCCCAACGTTCATTCATTGCACTTCCTAACTTCACCGCTTTCTTGTTGACTAACACAAGGACCTCATCGCCCTCCTTGATATCAAAGCTTTTAATATTACGCCTCTGCTTGGTCTCAAACTGCAGTTTCTGTCTACTCTGAGCAATTGCAATGTTCTCCTTAACCTTAGCATGAACTTTGGCAAGAGAGTCTGCCCTCCTCTGTATTGTCTCTTCACTGTTCTCGATTTCAAACTCATCAACTGCTGGATTGGCGCTATTACCGGGATGAACCCCATAAATTGCAAAATATGGGCTAACCTTTGTGGAACGCTGCTTTGAGGTGTTAATCGAATAAACAGCGTGTTGCAGATAGACGTCCAAGTCATTCTGCTCATCATTACAATACTTTGAAAGATGGCGCTTTATGTTCTGGTTTGAGCGCTCATCTTGCCCATTGCTCTGCGGGTGGTAGGGTGCGGTTACAGCATGTTCTATCCCAAAGGTTTTAAAAAGTTCGCTGTTGCATTCATTCACAAACTCTCTACCCTGATCAGTTATAATTTTACGTACACCACCATGTTCCAATAGAGCATTCGTCACACTAAGTCCTACCCCTGGACTGTTCTTGCCTCCCAGAGGCCTAGCCATGACCCACTTTGAGAACAAGTCAGTAAAAGTTAAAATATGGGTGTAACCCTTGGATGTCTCTTTGAGCGGCCCAATTAAATCAACTCCTATGACCTGCCAGGGACCCTGGACCTTAATAGGGTGTAGCGTAGGTGCTACAGTCTTAATTCTATCATGCCTCTGACATGGCTCGCAGGAAACAACCCAATCCACTACATCCTGTTTCATAGTCAGCCAATAAAAATTCTGCACTGCCTTCTGTGTCGTCCTCTGCACACCAGGGTGCCCTCCAGTGGCTGCACTGTCATGGCACTCATACAGTACCCTGTCCCTCTCCTCTGAAGTACGTACAACCAGACGTCTCCTACCTGAACTAACGTAGTACAACTTACCCATATCTAAAACATACTGCTTTGCTGCTTTACTGATAGAAGTCATCTGCCCCTTACTACTGCCTTGTTGGTGGGAACCCTTTGTAAGGTAATAAAATATAGCGTCCAAACGTGCAAAACTCGCCATCTCTCAAGGATGTCTAAATATAACACAAAATGTCACTTACACTTCACAAACACACAAAACACAACGTACACTGCCACAAACGAGAAGAGGGAGAGAGAACAAGACAGCATTAGTTTTTGTGAAAACATAGAAAGTCTGTAAATGTACATGTTTATTAAAACTATTAATATAGCACAGGGATAGTTAACTCTCTGAGCGCTGCATTTAACGTAATACATGTCATTCATAAAGTTAACTGGCGCAACATTGGCGCCTTATTTTCCCTCAGGTAATATTGCCCACAGCGGTTTGACAGCAGGCTATGCTACAATGTCATTGACATACTGTGAAAAATGCCCCCTCCCGGGATAAAAAAAAAAAACTATTAAAATAGCACAGGGATAGTTAACTCTCTGAGCGCTGCATTTAACGTAAAACATGTCATTCATAAAGTTAACTGGCGCAACATTGGCGCCTTATTTTCCCTCAGGTAATATTGCCCACAGCGGTTTGACAGCAGGCTATGCTACAATGTCATTGACATACCGTGAAAAATGCCCCCTCCCGGGATAAAAAAAAACTATTAAAATAGCACAGGGATAGTTAACTCTCTGAGCGCTGCATTTAACGTAAAACATGTAATTAATAAAGTTAACTTGCACAACATTGGCGCCTTATTTTCCGTCAGGTAATATTGCCCACAGCGGCATGACAGAAGTATGCTACAATGTCATTGACACACCGTGAAAAATGTCCCCTCCCGGGATAAAAAAAAAACTATTAATATAGCACAGGGATAGTTAACTCTCTGAGCGCTGCATTTAACGTAATACATGTCATTCATAATTGAACGTGACTGATTCGTGCCAAATGTCATCCATGCACTGACCAGAACGGGTTGACATCAGGTTATGCTATGTGGGCTAACATTACTTGTTACTTTAAACAAAAGCAAAAAACACTAAAGGAAAACTCGCTGTTTACCTGAGGCTATTTGTAATTCAAGTAAATCAACTTACCTTAGCTGGATGGGGGATGTGTAATCGGCTGATGAAGTCTGGGAAACTTCAAAAGAGGCTTTTGGTCTTCAAAAAGGCTTTTCAATGTATTTAAGTCTTAACGTCTTTCAAAATACCTGAGTTGCGACTCAAATACAATGACAGTGAAGAGATAAACGATTGCAACAGCTTGCTATAGCAAATTTGTGACGGCCTATGCGCCATGCGCCATGCGCCAATGGCAGACTTTGGAACACTACTGGAGCACCAATAACCATTTTACGCACACTTTTTAATCCAATCCTACACTTCTCTCATGTCTTCGGGTGATCACAACGGACCTTAAATTCAAGGTCACAATCCTTTTTCAGTCATTTACGCATACATCATGACGGATATACCCACAATTTGGATGGTAGGTGACTCTTGGTCACACTGGCTTGAGAGACATAGCCAGACTGTAAAGGACCCGGACCCCTCACTTCCCGGCGAGGTTAATTGGTTTTGTCGTAGAGGTATGAGGTGGGACGAGCTAATACCCTTGCTGGAGAAAGAGAGACGGGGAAGGATTGTACCCCATTTTCTTATTATCCACGTTGGAGGGAACGATTTGGGGTACACTAAGGGGACTACGTTGATCCGCAAAATGATTCAGGATTTAGCGCTAGTTATAGCAATGTTCCCTGTAACCCAGATCGTTTTCTCCAACATCTGTGAACGCAGAGTGTGGATGAGAGGAGCTTGTGACGCCCCATGTCTGCTCGACAAGGCCAGGATTAACGTCAATAAATTGGTTAATTCGTTTTTACGGAAATCGGGCATGAGCTGTATGGCTCACAAAAACATCCGCCACTTAATGGCTATTTACCATAAAGACGGGGTTCATTTGAACACCTCGGGTAACGCCTTGCTCATGGCTAACATCATTTAAATGTAGTCCTTTAGTCCTCTGAGCCACAAAAATGGCCCTTTTAAGGGCCAACCAAATGACTAATAAGCAAACTCCATGGTGGGCTGTGTGTGTGTGTGTGTGTGTGCATGATAGCTTTACCTTACCAAAACACTGTACAGCATATAGCTAGTTAGCTCTAGTAAGTGAAATAACAGGGGGAAAAACACCGATGCACCCCCTGTGGAAAATCAATTACAATAGCATGGGGAAATATAAGCCTCCGTGTCACAGCATTTGCGGGAATGAGTCGTGTTAAATATCATCGATAAAGTTTAGGCGCGCAATCTTGCAGTTATATTTTCCCTCAGGTAACGTCAGGCAGTGCTCAACCGTTTAGCGGGCTGTATCAAACGTATATAGGGTGACAGACTCGTGCCTGGTAGTATATAGCTAGTTAGTCAGCTTGCATACATTACTGTAATTAAAGCTAAACAATAGACAATTTTATACATCGATTATGTGTGTGTGTGTGTGTATTTGTAATAGTACTAGCTTAAGCTTGCCAAACACAGTACAGTAGCTAGCGTAGCCATGTCTGCTATCAGACTGTCACACATCGGCCATTCAGTTAAACAGTAAAAATACTGAATGAAATAATTAATCAAAAATCGACATGCTTGCTCAGTTTACTAATGGATTAATATGACACACGCTGTCCTATAGGACAGATATAATTAACACTTACGATAGCCAGTTAGCTCTCGTAAGAAACAGTTATTTAAGCTAACCAATTGAATAACTTTCCCACAAAAAAAAAATATCGATTATGTGTGTTTGTGAAGTGTAACATATGTCCTTTATCAATCACTCACGTTATTGTCGTTTATGTTATTTACCGCTACACATTACACCTAACACAAGTGTAATTCAGTTGCTTTTAATGTTTAACAGCAGCGTTAAGCGTGTCACACCATTAAAAGTCAGGCAAAGTCGTTGTAGCTAAGTGAAAAAAGTAGAGGTCCTGGTAATAGCCAATCAAATAAATGGTGTTTCAGTTCCTGCCTGGTAACTAAATCGTAGTCGAATTCTAGAATTTTGATTGGTTGTCAACCGATCGTCTTAGGAGTCAATCGATCGTCTACCCACAGCATCCTTGGAATCCTTTGACCAGCACGAGTTCAACGCACCCTATGACGTCATTTTGCGCCATGATGGATTTCCCGCCATTTTGGATTTTATCAAAAACCTTCAAAAAGTTTCACGGTTCACAATTTTTGTCCGATCAACACCAAACTTGACACACATCATCTTCAGACCAAGCCTGACAAAAGTTACTGGATTACATCTTCGCAACTAAAACCGTTCGCCCGTGACAGCCAATCAAAGTTTGCGACGAAGTCGCCAGACAGGACGTGGGCTCATATCTCAGCAACGATTTTATGTATCAAGACCACACTTACTACATGGACCGCTTACCTCATCAGGAAGACGCTTAAGAAATGTGGTGACCTTTGACCTCTAGGTGGCGCTGTAATTACAAAAAATGCATTTTGGCCTGTAGCTGTTGACGTGTTTGGAATTTCAACTTACTAGTGGGATCTACTCATGCTCTTGAAAACACAACTTTTGAACCGTATGACCGATTTTCAAAAATGAGGTACCATTGGATTCCCTGGATCAAGATGAATTAAACCCACCCCATGGCGTCAATTTCCGGTTATATAGATTTTCCGCTATTTCCGGTTTTATCAAAAACCTTTGAAAGCCTACACCTCCTAGCCTGGATACCAGCCTGAACTCCGCCCACAAAATTTTTGGTCTGGGAGATTCAGTCTGGAATCGAGTTAGTTGGGAGAGATTTAACGTTTCAAAAAGGTTGAAACGCAATCTAAACCAATCAAATTGTAAGGGCGGGCTTTATACCTTGATGGACAGATATAGATAGAATATACCGGAATATACATCGAACAAAGATGGCGCCGTCTCGGGAGCTTAGTGGGACATATTTTATATGATTTAAGCTATCTACACGACTTTTTTATGTCTACATTGACTCGGTTAGTTGTGTATACGCAAAACGAGTGTTGCCGAGGATTTTAGGTCCTAACTAAAGCACTCTAGACCATTATTGATCGGTTATGCTAACGCGTTGGCCAAAAAAATCGTTGAAACTAATGGTAGCTTCTAGCCTTGAGTGCTAATTAAGTAACGTGAGCAGGCATATCTCAGCAGATATTGACAGCGCATTCATTTTGAAAGAGGAACAGAGAAACGCGATCAAGGCATTTGTCGATTGAAAAGATGTTTTTGCCGTCCTTCCTACGGGATCAGGTAAAAGTTTAATCTGTCAGATGGTAATACTACGTTGCTCTGATTGGTTCTAGGTATCCAATTCAGCGAAGAGGAATTTTCTTTCCTGGTTCGTTGAAACACGCCCCATAATCACAGCCCAATTGTCCGATCTCAGACTCATATTCTGACTAGAATTATGAGTATGACATCGTCAGGCTATACTCCTCCTACAATTTTTGGCAAATCTTCTTCAAAATCACCAGAGATGATCTTCATACCTAGCCTCACAAAATGTATCGACAGAATTTTGATCCTCACAACTGTTTGTCCGTTACAGCCACTCAAATTCAGCAGAAAAGCGGCCAAACAGGAAGTGAAGTCATATGTCAGCAAATATTTGAGTGAAATTTACGCCACAGGGTGTGTTTAATTCGTCATGATCCAGGGAATCCAATGGTACCTCATTTTTGATAATCGGTCATACGGTTCAAAAGTTGCGTGTGTTAACACAAGTACAACTTTGACCCATTGGTGGCGCTAGAGTGGTATAATGAGAGACATGAAACTTTGTATGAATAAAGAAGGGACTGTCCTTAATGATTGTGCCAAATTTCACTAAAAGTTACCTTATGGTTTGTCTGGTACAGCCACTCAAATTCAGCTGAAAAGCGGTCAAACAGGAAGTGAAGTCATATCTCAGCTAATCTTTGAGAGATCAACACCAAACTTGAATATTTGAAATACCCATGCTTGGCTAATTGCTAGGGTGTTTCTCGGTCTGCCTCTGCCCCTCTGGTCTTGCGCGCGTGTGTGCTCCAGATTCTCTCTCTCTCTCTCTCTCTCTCACACACACACACACACACACACACACACACACACACACACACACACACACACACACAGGGACAGGCTCCTTTGACACGCGCAAGCACACACACACAACATTTAAGGACATTTAGGGATGACCACACCCCTTCTCACTCTTAGCTTGAAGCCATGGCCCTTGAGGATCTTCAAAGTAATGCATTTGAAATGTAATATCCCATTGGCAAGTCTGCAGCATGGATTTTTCTAAACAGTGACAAATTGTCACAAAAATAATTTTTTCCCTGGTTCGCAATGTTTGGAGGAGGAAACCTCCATCGCTGCTTGCAGCTATATTTAGGTTTCCTTGTAGGCAAAAATTCTTTACCATGGGAGTCAATGGCAGCCCATAGAACCATATGGTAACTTTTTTTTTGTGAAATTTGGCAGACTCATTGAGGAAAGTCCCTTCTTCTTTCAAACCAAGTTTCATGGCTCTCATTAGACCACTCTAGCGCCACCAACAGGCCAAAGTTGGACTTCTTTAAACACATGCAGCTTTTGAACTGTATGACCGATTTTCAAAAATGAGGTACCATTGGATTTTCTGGATCAAGACGAATAAATGGTCCCCGCTTCGCGTCAACTTCCGGTTCATAGATTTTCTGCTATTTCCGGTTTTATGAAAAACCTTTGAAAGCCTACTCCTCCTATAATTTTTGGCAAATCTTCATCAAAATCACCAGAGATGATCTTCAGACCTAGCCTCACAAAAGTTATCAACAGAATTTTGATCCTCACAACCGTTTGTCCGGTATAGCCACTCAAATTCAGCCAAAAAGTCGCCAAACAGGAAGTGAAGTCATATCTTGGCAAATCTTTGAAAAATCAACACCAAACTTGATATGTCACTGGAAGACACTACAACATGTTGCCATGTGCAAAGGCAACTTCATATCCTCAAAAATGATTGATATAAAGGAAACTGGATAAATTGTTAACGCTAAAACAATGCTTTACACATCAACAGGTCAAAAAGTGATACTCTGATTGAATCACAAGTTCATGTGAAGACACTTGAGAATGTTGAGAACACAAATCTGAAAAAAAATTGACTGTAAGATGAAAAGTAGATTTTTGGTGAATATTTGAAATACGCATGCTTGGCTAATTGCTAGGGTGTTTCTCTCTGCCTCTGCTCCTCTGGTCTTGCGCGCGTGTGCGCTCCAGATTCTCACACACACACACACACACACACACACACACACACACACACACACAGGGACAGGCTCCTTTGACACGCGCAAGCACACACACACACAACATTTAAGGAAATTTAGGGATGACCACACCCCTTCTCACTTTTAGCTTGAAGCCATGGCCCTTGAGGATCTTCAAAGTAATGCATTTGAAACGTAATATCCCATTGGCAAGTCTGCAGCATGGAATTTTCTATACAGTGACAAATTGTCACAAAAATACATTTATCCCTGGTTCGCAATGTCTGGAGGAGGAAACCGCCATCGCTGCTTGCAGCTATATTTAAATTTTGTTATCCATTGTTAAATAAATGAGAAAACATACATTTTCAATTGAGCACAATTTGTAGGTTTTGATTAAAATGTTTGGTTTTGATTGGTGTGTGACAAGTTTTGAGAAGGTGGTGTCATTCTGCAAACATAATATGGTGTTTTAGTCATTTCGTCTTCTGTGTGTGAGCTGTTTTGAAAAAGTAAACTATGAATGGAAACATGTGCAAAAGGAATTGAGAAAAATTGTAAATCTGTCACCTGTCAAAGTCAAAGTAGCTTTATTGTCAACTACTTCACATGTGAACATACAAAGCAGTTGAAAGAACGTTTCCCACTCTCCCCACAGTGAAACATATAAAGTGCACAGGCACAACAGATAAACAACAGACACTCACACACACAAAGCTGTGGCTGTGTGTGTGTGAGTGATGTGTGTTGCTGTGTGTTTGTGTTTGTGTTTGTGTGTGAGTGATGTGTGGCTGTGTGTGTCTGTGTGTGAGTGATGTGCGTTTGTGTGGCTGTGTGTGTGTGAGTGATTTGTGCGGCTTTGTGTGTGTGAGTGATGGTGTGGAGCAGGGACGTGCACAGGAATTTTGAAGGGCAGTTGCTCTGCCCTGGAAAAAAGGGGCAACACATTATTTGTTTGTCACAGCCGCTGCCACGCCCCCGTCATCTGATCGCAAATTTGCCAATATAATTTTAAACTCTTACTAGCCGTTGCTGCCACACCCCGGTCCTCTGATCGCAAATTTTGCCAATATAATTTAAAACTCTCAATAACCGCCGCTGCCACGTGACTGCATCTGATCGCAAATTTTGCCAATATAATTTAAAACTCTCAATAACCGCCACTGCCACATCCCCGTCATCTGATCGCAAATTTTGCCAATATAATTTTAAACTCTCACTAACTGTTGCTGCCACGCCCCCGTCCTCTGATCGCAAATATATATATTTCCTTCAGAGGGGCAACTTCAGTTGAGGAGGGCAAACGGGCAATTTGCAACCTTAGCCCACTCCTGTGCACATTCCTGGTGTGGAGTATGTGTGTGTGTGAGTGATGTGTGGTGTATGTTTGTGTGTGAGTGATGTGTGTGAGCAAATGTGTGTGAGTGATGTGTGTGGCTGTGTGTGTGTGTGAGTGATGTGTAGTGTATGTGTGCGTGATTGCCGTGTGTTTGTGTGGACGTCTAGCATGACCACAAGGGGGCCCCATGAGGAACAGTATCATTGAATAACCGATAGATTTGCCAAGAGCAGGATATTTCATTTTCATACTCTGATAGACAAACGTCATCAGACCACTTCAGTGGATTGGCAGACATTTATGTTGCTAATTGGACTTGGTAATTGGAATTCACTTAATTAATTAACTCCAAAACAATGAAAGCGTTCAGCCAGAGCAGGGAGGTCCTCTTTAAAATGGCGAGTCAACAGCAGTAATTCAAAAAACCTGTCTTAAATCAAAAATGTGTGATAAATTGGCATTTTATGAACATTTTCATGTGCTGTCTACAGGGCCCTAAGCACACACACACACACACACACACACACACACACACACACACACACACTTAAAGTGACTTTGCTGTGTGTGTTGCTTTCACTCAAACACTCTCACATTCGCTCATGTTCACTCAAACACTCTTACACACACTCACTTGACCCAGTATTCTCAGACACACTCCTCATCAGGGCCAAATGTGTGCCTCCAACCCTAACCCCAGGGTTTTATCCTAACCCTAACCCAGTGGCGGTTCTAGACCATTTTTACTAGGGGGGCCAAGGAGGGGCCAGGGTTTAACCAGGGGGGCACATAAAAAACCTGCAACAAATGATATTTAAAGGTTATAAACTTATATTACTTTAAAAACATATAAACATGTATAACTTAACTTAACATAAGAATGAGTGCAAGAGAGGTAGGGCCATACAAAATGAACAACAAGTCTTTTACAGTCATTTAACCCACCATGGGCAATGCTGAAATCACTGTTGCAGATAGTACAGTGTGCAAGACTGTAATTGTGGTTTACTTTTGTAAGACAGGGGTATACATACATGTACACCTTTGTATAGTCTGTTGTAAAATGTCTTACATTTTCTTTTTGGGGGGCACTCTCCCCGTGCCCTGTTCCTAGATACACTGAACTGATTAATTTCAGATTAATTTGGTCGGGAGAAGAGATAAAAGCCCGCCCACACTGAAAATTCATTTGTTGACTTACCGAAACAGGTAAATCAGGATGCTCCTGAGGCACACACGCACACTGCCTCACACACGCACAGTCTCTAGGTCCCTCTCCCTCTCTGTCGTGAGCGCGCTACACAGATGCTAACTCGGTTTGGATCACGTCTGTGCGCGGTCTGGCTCGCTCGCTCTAGATTCCGGGAGATTTTAAGTAATTTGCGGGCATCAAGGAGTCGTTTTCAATATGCGGGAGACTCCCGGGACTTCAGGGAGACTTGGGATGTCTGTGTATTCACATAACATCTGGGAAAGTCAACAGGCATAGGATATTTCCATCTTTTGGTTCTTGAAAAAAATCTTCTCTGCCTTCATGTGGCAGAAAAATCACCATCTCAGCCGGTAGACAGTTGTATATCATCACGATGGTTTCCACTACAGGCACAGGCAGACTACCAGTTTAAGCTTAAGACCCAGCAATCCATTAATGATAGGGAGCGAGCTAAACATTTAAATCGTAGCTCCTCTCTCCAACAAGCACCACACGTGGCAAACTACAGTGCGCTGTTTTAATTTACCCGTGTGGAACGTTGCGTCGCATAGTACCGCTTTTTGCGCTTGGTGTAAAATCACAATAAATTCATATTTTGTTTTATTTGGTCAGCACGGGGTGGCCGCTAGCCTGGCCATTACCAGCCTGTGACTCCATTTCATTCCGTCTTTCAGTCTGGCAAAACGCTATGCATTTTCGTTTCCGAGATGAGCGGGTGCTTAGCTTGAGGTTTAAAATCATTGGAGTTCCCTTAACCAATCAGCAACGTTTAGTAAGCATTCGGTAGATTAAACTCTTCCCAAAGCCAGTTGGGAGAAGAGCTACGACGTCCTTTCCAATCATAAAACTTACAAGAAAATACTCTTGTTCTCCTTTTAATTTTCTGATGTTCTCGAGAGTTGAGACAACTTTTCCGATAGCTTTTCGTGTCTTTTCCTCCAAGGCGAGTTTTGCGTCACAGCTCTGAACTGTTCGCTGATTGGTCCTACAGAATTTTGAGTCCTGGAGACGATTGTCAACGGTGTTGGGCCAGACTGAGTATGAGCTTGAAATCAAGGCGGAAATACGTAGGCTGGTGTCACCAGGCTAGGTGGCCGCAGGGGTGGCCAAGGACATGTCTACGTGGGCACGGGCCACCCCAGGCCTCCCTGTAGAACCGCCACTGCCCTAACCCCATACTATACTCTGGGTCTAATCCTAATCCTAAATCCAGGGTCTAACCCTAACCCTCAGGTGTTACAGGGAGCCTGAGGTCATTATGGATTCTCACACACAGAAGGAGAGATGGACACTCAACATGTCTATATGAGTGTTGGTGTTAGAGTTAGTGTTACTGTTACTGTTACTCAGTAGTGGGGCCTACTGAAGTTTAGTATTTAAGTAAAAGTACCCAGGAAAATAAAAGTAAAAGTACTACATCAACAACCCTACTTAAGTAAAAAGTACTTACTTTTAAATTTAATTTAAAAGAAAAAAAAGTACTCACGCAATGGGATTTCTCTCAATGTCTAGGCTGTGCCATTTTGATAAAGAAATAGCTACTAGTAATAAATGCCTCTATAGATGACACTTGGAGAGTTGGAGTTGGAGTTAGTTAGTGTCATAATCCTAGGTGAAAAAAGCATACATTTCCTTTAAGTACGGTCATATACACGAGTATCACCGTATCAGTATCATAACATTTATTGGCCAAGTAAGTTTGCACAAACAAGGAATTTTACTCCTAAATAAGTGGCTCTCATTGTAATTACACAAAATATACAACGCAACACAACACAACACAATACAACACAACAGTACAACGGTCTACGAAATCTAAGATTGACACTGAAGGGATTTGTTGTCCAAAAAAAGCAGTTTATAGAAAGAATAGAAGGTGGCGCTACTAAGGTATAACTCCCTGAATACTGAAAAGTTCTTGTGTGCATGTTTGTGTCTGTCCTGTGTGTGTGTGTGTGTGTGTGTGTGTGTGTGTGTGTGTGTGTGTGTGTGTGTGTGTGTGTGTGTGTGTGTGTGTGTGTGTGTGTGTGTGTGTGTGTGTGTGTGTGTGAAGCAGCTCCCCTCACCCCAGGATGTGGTTATTGCCTTGAGGAGTGTGTGAGAGAACAGAGGGAGTGGAGATTTCGTCAACAACACACGTCACACACACCCCCCTCTCTCTCTTTCTCTCTCAGACACACTCTCTCTCTCTTTTTCCTCTCTCTCTCTATCTCTCTCACACACACCCAATCACTCTCTTTCTCTCTCTCTCAAACATACAGTATACTCTTACTCTGACTCTTGCTCTCTCACACACAGAACCCCTCTCTCTTGCTCTCTCTCTCTCTCTCACACACAAACACTCTCTTTCTCTCTCTCTTCCACATACACTCTCTCTCTCTCACACACAAACACTCTCTTTCTCTCTCTCTTCCACATACACTCTCTCTCTCCCTCTCCCTTCAAAACATACACTCTCTCTCTCCCTCTCTCTCACACACATACACTCTCTCTCTCCCTCTCTCTCTCACACACAAAACCTCTCTCTTGCTCTCTCTCTCTCACACACAAACACTCTCTTTCTCTCTCTCTTCCACATACACTCTCTCTTGCTCTCTCTCTCTCACACACACACACTCTCTTTCTCTCTCTCTTCCACATACACTCTCTCTCTCCCTCTCCCTTCAAAACATACACTCTCTCTCTCCCTCTCCCACAAATACTCTCTCTCAGACACACACATGTGCACACACATGCGCACAGACACTCCTTCTCCATCTCCCACAAATACTCTCTCTCTCTCTCAATCACACATACTGTACACACACACACACACATTATCTCTCTCGCTCTCTCTCTAACACACACACACACACACACACTCTCTCGCTCTCTCACACACACAAATTATCTTATACGCCCTCTCATATACACACCCTTCTGTTACTTCCTAGCAGAGCACCCTTTCAGACAAGTTGTGCAATTTAAGGGCACCTTCAGCCTGAAGGCAAACATGTCTGAAAAACAGTCTGGAAGCTGAGGAGGAGTCATGTCTAACCCTAACCCATCCCCATTCATCAGGAGTCATGTCCGACCCTAACCCCATACATCAGAAGTCATGTCTAACCCTAACCCTAACCCCATACATCAGGAGTCATGTCCGACCCTAACCCCATACATCAGGAGTCATGTCTAACCCCAACCCATCCCCATACATCAGGAGTCATGTCCAACCCTAACCCCTTACATCAGGAGTCATGTCCAAACCCATACATCAGGAGTCATGTCCAACCCACCACATACATCAGAAGTCATGTCCAACCCTAACACCATACATCAGGAGTCATGTCCAACCCTAACACCATACATCAGGAGTCATGTCCAACCCTAACACCATACATCAGGAGTCATGTCCAACCTTAGCCCCTCCATTTATCAGGAGTCATGTCCAACACTAACCCACCCCATACATCAGGAGTCATGTCCAACCCCATACATCAGGAGATATGTCCAAGGCCATCACATCCTTAAGCAACTGACCTTTTCCACTACAGATCTATTGATGTATAGGGGCGCATGCTCTTCCTCCTGCCGTCTCCTATAATCCACAATCATCTCTTTTGTTTTACTGATGTTAAGAGAGAGGTTATTAACCTGACACCATGTTGTCAGGGTATCAACCTCCTCTCTGTAGGCTGCCTCATCGTTGTCAGTGATGAGGCCCACAATGGTTGTGTCGTCAGCAAACTTCACGATGAGATTTGAACTGTGCGTAGCCGCACAGTCATGCGTGAACAAGGAGAACAGGAGGGGGCTGAGCACACAGCCCTGGGGGGTGCCTGTGTTGGTGATTACTGTGGATGAGGTGCGGTCACCGATTCTCACCACCTGTGGCCTCCCCATCAGAAAGTCAAAGATCCACCTGCATAGGGAGGTGCTTAGTCCCAGGTCTATGAGCTTGGCGATGAGTCTGGATGGGATGATGGTGTTGAATGCGGAACTATAGTCAATGAAAAGCATTCTTACGTATGTATTCCCTTTGTCCAGGTGGGCGAGGGCGGTGTGCATAGTCAGGGCGATGGCATCGTCAGTAGACCTATTGGACTGGTATGCAAACTGCATAGGGTCCAGGGAGGGAGACAGTGAGGAGCAGATGAAGGATTTAACTAGCCGCTCGAAGCACTTCATTATGACAGAGGTCAGTGCTACAGGGCGATAGTCATTCATGCAGATGGCCTTGGTGTTCTTGGGCACAGGGATGATGGTGGTCCTTTTGAAGCAGGTGGGAAGTACAGACATGCTGAGGGAGAGGTTAAAGATGTCGCTGAAGACCCCTGCTAGCTGGTCAGCGCAACCCCTGAGGGCCCTACCTGAGGGTTGATCTTTTTGAAGCAGTGCCTCACTTCAGCTACAGTTAATGTAGGCACACCACTGGATAGGCCTTCAGGTAACTCCACTGCAGGGGGGTCACTGTCCCTCTCAAAGCGAGCGTAAAAGGCATTCAGCTCGTCTGGGTGTAGGACAGAAGACTGGGTCTCACTGTAACTCCCCCCTTTATAGTCAGTGATGGCTCTTAGTCCACTCCACATGCGCCTGGGGTCAGAGCCATGGTAACTGGACTCCACTTTAGTTCTGTAATCCCTCTTTGCTGATTTGATGGCCTTCAAAAGGTCGTGTCTGGCCTTCCTGTACTGATCAGGATCCCCGGAGTTAAAGGCCGCAGACCGGGCTCTCAGGTTGGCCCGGACCGCAGCATCAACCCAGGGCTTCTGATTTGGGAAAGACCAGACAGCCTTCTTGGGAACGACATCATCAATGCAGTGTTGGATGTAGCTGGAAACAGTATCCGTATATTCATTTATGTCCCCATCTGCTGCCTCCCTAAACATCAGCCAGTCAGTGGTGTCAAAACAGTCCTGGAGAGTAGCCACACTCTCGTCACTCCATTGATGGACTGACCTCGCAACAGGTCTGACCTGTTTCAGCTTATGCCGATATGCGGGGAGGAGAAGAATGGAGCTGTGGTCAGCCTTTCCAAAAGCAGGGCGGTGGAGGGGTTTGTAACAGTCCCGGAATGCTGTATAACAGTGGTCGAGGGTCTGGTCTCCACGTGTGAAGAAGTCTATGTGCTGATGGTATTTAGGCAGGACTTTCTTCATGTTGGCTCTGTTGAAATCTCCAACAACAATGAAGGCTGCCTCCGGGTGCATATTCTCCAGACCATTTATAATCCCATACAGGTCATCCAAAGCAGTAGCCTTATTTGCCTGGGGGGGGATGTAGACTACACTCAGTGGCGGTTTTAGGCACGGGCGACCCGGGCAGCCGCCCGGGGCGGCACTTTTTCATGACACGTGAGGGGCGGCCGAGCACTTAAAAAAATAGTAATAATAATCTGGGCCGCGAAGCGCTTTTCTATTTCTATATCATATCACTGCGTGAGGAATTAGCAAATTGGCGCCCCCTGCAGCTGCAGGCGCACCTGCTCGCTAAAAAGGTGCAGCGCAATCCTGGGTGAAAGGGGGAAAGAGAGAAAGAGAGAGGGGGCGGCGGGCAGTTCAGCTCTGGGTCTCCCAATAAACATTATAATTACCCTATACTTTTTGTTTTTCTGAATTGTGTGAAATGGCTTATAAAAATAGGTAATACAGAACGATTATGTGGTCACCAAGGGCAAGGTTAATTGGTGGAAGGAGACCACTAACTGCATCAATGTATCCAACTGGTGAAGGTAATAGTGAGCAGAGTATAGATAGATAGATAGATAGTCAGATAGATACTTTATTCATCCCGAGGGAAATGTAATACATCTTTAACAGAGTAGTCTATTACATTATCGATAAAGCTATTGAAGGATGCTCGAGTGGACAAGGTAAAAATGTGTTTTATTTTATCAAGTGTAGCTTAACTAATACTCTATTACTGTAAGGCAACCAGCTAATGTTGAGCACCAACTGAGTTGTTTGCTAGCTAGCGTTAGCTAGCTGATTTGACCATAGGGTATGAACATGTTCATTCATCTGACACTAGGCTAAAGTGTTAGCGAAATCCCGCTAGCCACAACTACATAATGTAACAGCATACAGAGTACTAGTATAATCTTAATAATTAGCAGGTCGATAGCTAGCTGGTTAGACCACAGATTTCCTTTTGACACCACTAGACTAGCAAGCGGTAGCGAAATCCCATTAGCCACTATTAGCAAACTCAACTAACTATAATGCATGTTGAGTGCTTGCACAACATAACTTGCAAAGAGCTGGTGTTAGCTAACATTAATGCACATGATGTGTGCATTGATTATCTAAAGTGTGTTATTTAAATGCTCTATTGAAAGAGTTGTGCAATTGAAAAGCATACAGAGTACTAGTATAATCTTAATAATTAACAGGTCGATAGCTAGCTGGTTAGACCATAGATTTCCTTTTGACACCACTAGACTAGCAAGCGTTGCACTTGCACAACATAACTTGCAGATGGCTGGTTAGCTAACATTAATGTAAATTATGTGTGCAATAATTATCTTAAGTGTGTTATTCTAATGTTCTATTGAAGGATTTGTGCAATTGATACATTTCATTTTTTCTTTCACTTATATTGTTATAATTGGAAAACGTAAGATTTTTTTTTCGGGTGGGGGGGGGGGGGGGGGGGGGGGGGGGCGCTCGGAGGGGATATCGCCCGGGGCGTAATTCCATCCAGAACCGCCACTGACTACACTCACGATGACTGCAGTAAACTCCCGCTAGATAGAAGGGTCTGATTTTTACAGAGGTTTTAAAAGGTCAGTTGCTTCAGGTTCCTTGGGGTGAACATCAGCGATGATCTTACCTGGTCTGTTCACGCGAACAAGGTGGTGAAAGCGGCCCGGAAACGCCTTTTCTTTCTCAGGAGATTGAAGAAGTTTGGTATGGAATTAGTCATCCTCACTAACTTTTATAGGTGTACTATAGAGAGCATCCTGACTGGTTGCATCACAGTGTGGTACGGGAGCTGCACAGCCAAGGACCGTAAGGCCCTACGCAGTGTGGTCAGGTCTGCGGAGTTTATCATAGGCAGGGAGCTCCCAGCCCTGCAGGACATCTTCCATACACGATGCATCAGGAAAGCTGGCAGGATCCTTAAAGACTGCTACCATCCATCCTATAAACTTTTTTCCCCTTTGCCATCTGGTAGGCGTTACCGAAGTATTCGATCTCGCACCCGTAGATTGGAGAGCAGTTTCTTTCCCAGGGCCATCAGGCTTTTAAATGGACAGTGATAGAGTTTGATACACATTTGATTTGTCTTTAGGTTAGTATAGGTATATTAGGTTAGTTTAGGTTACTATATGTGTATTATATGTTTAGCAGATGGTATTGTATATTTATATTTATTTTGTATATTTATTATGGAATTTTTGTTCAGAGTACTTATATGTTATGTTATGTTATGTTATGTTATTTTATGTTATGCTATGGTAGGTTGTTGTACGGTGTCTTGTCCCAAGAATTTCAATGCCCAGTCTGACTCTGTTTTTCTGTGTACATGACAAATAAATACTTGAACTTGAACTTGAACTTGAATCCCTAAACTTCAAGTCATCCAGACTCTAGCTCAGTCGGAAGAGCACATGTCACTTGACTTCAGGTCATAGGTTCAAACTCTGTGGTGGGAGCCACTGATTTGACTGAAACTTTAATTTATGGTACGGTTCCATTCTTATATTTCTGTTTTAGGGACCATACCTAACACTGTAGCACTTATGGCCTTTCAGACTGTCCTTCATAGAATCTAGGCTCTAGCTCAATTAGTAGAGCATGGGACACTTGACTCCTATAGGACATGGGTCACACAAAGGGTCACACAGAGACTTTTACTTCATACAACCTATCAAAACAGTCCTGTTGGAAACACAAATAAAACACTTAATCATCAAACACTAAAAGACTTGATGAACTCTATCAACAGTTTCTTAAGGCAAGGCAGTTTTATGATATATTACGCACACACACACAAATAAAAAAACACACACACACACACACACACAGAGACACACACAGACACACACTCACACACACACACACACACACACACACACACACACACACACAAACACAGAAACACACAGGCAATTTGATTTATATATTTGGCTACATTACACACCCACACACCCACACACACACACACCAACACACACAGGCAATTTTATTTAGATATAAGGCTGCATTACACACACACACACACACATAGGCAATTTCATTTATATATTGGGCTACATTACACACACACACAATTGTATTTATATATTAGGCTACATAACACACAAACACACACACACTCACACACACAAACCAAAGGAAAAATGTAAAATACTGAAAAAGTGAAAAAACAATAAAATATATGAAATATTAATTATATGTCAAATAAGCTTGTGGTCGTGTAACATTATGTGTTATTATTATAAAATATATATGATTTGTCATGTTCAAATAAATGCTGGGGAATTCCAGTTTCCAGATTTTCTGTTTGACAGCAGCCTACCACTAGGTGACAGTACAATGGAAAAATACAGTAAAAAAAAATATCTCTATTTTCCGAACTTCTCTTGAGAGATTTAAAACTGAAAGAGGTTGACGCTGGGATGCTTAGACCACATGGTTAGCTCCCTCGCCTGTTAGTTTGACTATCTGCGCTGCCGGTGTGTGTCCTGATGGTTAAAGACTCAACGGTCACATGTCTTTGAAATGTAACAGCTTGATCTTTTCTTACGAAGTGAGACAGGAAATGTGTCGTCACAGCGTGATTACGTTAAGAGCCAGCACGTTCAGGATATAAACCTGCGTTACCGCTGACGTCAGGTCATATAGTCAGCAGTCCCATGATTAACACCATAGGACTGCATCGCCGGCGAAGCGATCTTTACAGACAATAGTGGGACAAACAAAATAAGGCTACGCCAGAGAATCTTCTCAGTGATTTCTGTCACTGAACGCTTTTATTTACATCCTATTTTCTGAATTAGTGACAAAATCATATTGAAGCTGACCTTCCTTTGGTAAAGGTAAGAGACTGATATTTGTTGGCGACTGTCATTACATTTCTTGAGTGCGAAATCCAATTTGTTTTATATATCATGGTTCATGTTAATTCTTCAGAAGGAAATAATGGCAAGAGCTGGCTTTATGTTTGTCGTACCCAACCTTTACAGTCTGTACCTAGCTTTGCTTTATTCTCGGTGGGTGACTAGCCCGGCTGGGAGAAAATGGCGTCTTGGGTTGGCCAACATCTGCCACCAGCACCGGCCGGCATGATATTTTGATTACAAGGACCTGGATGCGATCGAACACCGCATCAAAATTATTCGTTTTTACTGCCAATGTATCTCAAAACGTCCGATACAAGTATCCTAGGAGGAAACCAACCAGTCGAGAGGACCAATATAGCATAGCTAGCTATGATCGCTAATTAACTTAGCCAACGTGATTAATCTTCCTAGCCGGCCTCTGTAGCTTGGTGGCTAACCGGCTGCTTGCCAAACGCTTATGTCGTCAGGTGTAAGTCTCTAATGGCGCATATACTTGGGTACTCATGTTCCGATCATAACTATCTACTCGCCCCATATAAGCTATTTTTTTGCTGTCCCGACATTGAACGGTTTTCATGAGGACCATCTGCCCGTAGTCAGGTTAGCCCCTTCCCGTTACTAGGTAGTTCCTGGGCGAGATTTACCCGCTGTCTGTATCATCGCAATCACTGTGGCTTGTAGCACGTATAGTAACGTTAGATTAGCTGGACGGGACATGGCCAACCAGAATCGGGAGGGCCCTTTAAAAAAGACCCTCACCGTTAAATGTATCCCCAGAGAACAGCCTGTTTAAGTTGGACGGTGTTTAGGCCCGGACAATGGTCTGTGTGTTTAATTTTCACGACTTAACGAAGACCTTTGTCCCGTCAGATTAAAATATCTTGTTTTCTTACTGAACGATTGTTTGGTATGTGTGAGTACTAGCATCTTTAGGCGAAGGTAGACCCGCTAACTTTAATTAGCTCATGCTAAATTACTAGCTACGTTCTTTGTTCTTGGACAAACATTCCTTCCTCGGCACTGGTTAGCTTGGTAGCTAATTTGGGTGAGGCCCGCTAGCAGGACGTTTTAAGGAAAGTTTCATTGTTCTTCACCCACTACTGCCTGGTAGGACGTCACTATCACTGTAAACTCGCTGTCTTGGGAAGGACTCTATAGTTTAGCATCCTGTTTGAAGATACATATTTTGTCCCATAGTTTCCCACGGTTTCACCAGACTCTTGAGCCTCTGGGACCCCAGGTGATGTGTTGCATGTATTACTGACCTGTCCAGTGCTTTGGAATAGACCCCTGGACACTGGTGCTGGTGTCCAGTATTTTGGGACAGACCCCACTGGTTCCCGTGCTGACTGTAGAAGACTCCTCTTGCCCTCACCTGTGGCTGATGCTCCATCTCCTCTGCCCCAGGGACTCCAGTCCTGCCTATGTGTACTCTGCCCTGCTGATTCCTGTCTCCCTCATCCTCTCTCTCTCTCTCTCCCCCTCCTTCCTCCCTCTCTCCTCCCCCTCTTTCCTTCTCACCCCTCTCTCCTTCCTCCCTCTCACCCCCTGACCTTCTCATCCCTCTCTCTCCTTCTCCCCATCTGTCTCTCGCTGATCCCTCTACTCCTCTCTCTCTCTGCCCCACAGGTGTGTGCCCCTGTCTTAATTCATCTTCCTGATTCTTCCTGAGTTCCTTGCTGCCCAGCCGCCAAAGTGGAGAGTGTGATCGCAGAAGGGGGTGCTTCTCGTTTCAGGTGTGTGTGTGTGTCGCTGCATGTGTGCTTCTCATTTCAGGTGTGTGTCGCTGCCTGGGTGAGCAACCCTGGGCGTACGACTGAACTCTTCAATGGTCAACATGGAGATGTGGTCTAATGAACTCATTAATGTGGTCATCACATGATCGCTGATCATTCTGCTGATGTCACCGCATCTGAGTCATTGTGTTTTAATTGTCTAGCTTTGATGTAAATGTGCTGTGGTTTGATTGGCCTTTTTCAGTGCGTCTTCGGGCGGAGGAGGCGGGAGGGGAGCCTCTCAGCACTATCCCAAGACTGTCGGCAAGAGGTAGGCGAATGACACATGTCCATCAAACACCACACACACCCCACAACACGCACATCCCTTCAACCTATTCCCCACACACATGCATAAGACACCACACACATATATACACCCCTCGACCCATCCCCCCACACATCAAACACCACACATTCCCCTCCCGGCCACACACGGCGGCTGTATTTGATTGGTGGTTTGATTCGTCCTCACATCTGATTGGCTCCTTTGTTCCACAGCGAGTTCCTGGGGAAGTCCCCAGGTTCTGGCATCCAGAAATGGATTCCTTCCCGAAGCACTAGACGAGATGGCAACTCCAGCAACGATAAAGAACGGCACGACGCCATCTTCAGAAAAGTGAGAGGGTGAGTGACCTGCTGCCAACCCCCGCTCTGTGTGTTTGTGTGTGTGTGTGTGTGTGTGTGTGTGTGACCTGATCTCCCTCTCTCTATCTGCAGCATACTAAACAAACTGACCCCAGAGAAGTTTGATAAACTATGTCTTGAGCTCCTGAACGTTGGCGTTGACTCCAAACAAGTCCTCAAAGGAATCATCTTACTGGTAAGAGACGGGTGCTGTGTGTGTGTGTGTGTGTGTACCTGGAAGGAACTTGATGCATCTGTGTGTTTCCTGACTAACGTTACAGTCTTACTGCAACAACTGGACGAACGGTTGTTTTGCTTTACTTTGCCTGATGGAGACCTGAGGGTCAAAACAGCATGAAGGCTGTTCAAAAATGTACAACTGGGAGAAAAACACTTTCCTAATGCAGTCTTGAGTCTTTTGTAAGCATAGCAACCTACACATAGGTAACGCATGGTTTTGCTGGTGATTAGCAATAAAACACTTACCAGAACTTTTAGGACTCGTCCAGCTTAGTTCCCACATGAATGCAAGCGATCACGTTTAACTAGCATGTCGGCTATCCCACAGTCCTGTCATGTAGCCGAGGCTATCCCACTGTGTTCTATTTGGCACATGACTTCTTATTGCTGCTTCCAGCAGTTAATCCACAAATGAGTGACTGGTGATGGTTAATTGGTGTAGTTAAATGTCATGTATATTCCACAGTGCTCTACTTTGGTGCATGGTACTTGTCAGCGATGTAGATGGCATTTTACCCGTTTTGGGGAAGACTGCTGGCATGAGGTTTTGGCGTTTTGTTGACCACCGTTAGCATGCCAATCCATCCACCATGTTGGCTCCTTAAGGGCCTCCCTGTGGCTTTAGCTGTCTGCACTAGTGTGTTAATTAATTTGTGTGTGTGTGTGTGTCCACAGATAGTGGATAAGGCTTTGGAAGAGTCCAATTACAGCTCTCTGTACGCTCAGCTCTGTCTCCGATTGGCTGAAGACGCTCCAAGCTTTGACGGTCCTGCCCCTGACAACCAGCCTCCCCCGAAACAGAGCACCGTAAGACACACTCTAATGAACACTAATGATCTCTGACACACACACACACACACACACACACACACACAGCCCCAATTGTACGTACACTCTAAATTCTGTAACTTTTAATGAACTCTCTCTCTCTCATTCTCTCAGACTTTCCGGAGGCTTCTGATTGCTAAGCTTCAGGATGAGTTCGAAAACAGAGCCAAAAATGTTGAAAGTGAGTGAAGGGTTTAAAATGATTCTGATTGGATGTTGTCTCGGTGAAACAAACTGTATGACTCATGTTTGGCCCCTCCCTATCAGTTTACGAGAAGCAGGACACGCCCCTCTCAGCGGAGGAGGAGGAGCAACGTGCCATCGCTAAGATCAAGATGCTCGGCAACATCAAGTTCATCGGAGAACTTGGTAAACTGGACCTCATCCACGAGTCTATCCTTCATAAGTGCATCAAAACAGTGAGTCTGAGTCTGTGTGTGTGAGACTATATTGTCATGTGTCAGAGACTGCTGTGTTGTGGTTTAGCCTGTCTTGGTCTCTGTGTGTGTGTCTTACTATTATGTGATGTTAAACCATGCTGCAGTGTTTGCTCACTCCTGTGTCTGTCTCTCTCTCTAGCTTCTGGAGAAGAAGAAGAGGGTGCAGCTTGCAGACATGGGGGAGGACCTGGAGTGCCTGTGCCAGATCATGAGAACGGTGGGACCCAGACTGGACCACCAGAAGGCCCGGGTAAGTGTTGGTGTATGTGGGGATCAGTGCATGACTCTAATGTATATTCAGTCTCTGATGGTCCAGTACTCAACTCTGTTTACTGTTATTTTGTTGCCATTATGCCGTATTGGTGTTTTGTTCTAATGGGAGCAATATGGCCCCGTCTGAGCGTTAATCAATACCCTGGCTACATGGTAGCATAACGGCTATCTCCTGCCCCTGGCTACATGGTAGCATAACGGCTATCTCCTGCCCCTGGCTACATGGTAGCATAACGGCTATCTCCTGCCCCTGGCTACATGGTAGCATAACGGCTATATCCTGCCCCTGGCTACATGGTAGCATAACGGCTATCTCCTGCCCCTGTCTACATATCTATAACGGCTATCTCCTGCCCCTGTCTACATGGTAGCATAACGGCTATCTCCTGCCCCTGTCTACATATCTATAACGGCTATCTCCTGCCCCTGTCTACATGGTAGCATAACGGCTATCTCCTGCCCCTGTCTACATGGTAGCATAACGGCTATCTCCTGCCCCTGTCTACATATCTATAACGGCTTTCTCCTGCCCCTGTCTACATGGTAGCATAACGGCTATCTCCTGCCCCTGGCTACATAGTAGCATAACTGCTTTCTCCTGCCCCTGTCTACATGGTAGCATAACGGCTATCTCCTGCCCCTGTCTACATGGTAGCATAACGGCTATCTCCTGCCCCTGTCTACATATCTATAACGGCTATCTCCTGCCCCTGGCTACATGGTAGCATAACGGCTATCTCCTGCCCCTGTCTACATGGTAGCATAACGGCTATCTCCTGCCCCTGGCTACATGGTAGCATAACGGCTATCTCCTGCCCCTGTCTACATATCTATAACGGCTATCTCCTGCCCCTGTCTACATATCTATAACGGCTATCTCCTGCCCCTGTCTACATGGTAGCATAACGGCTATCTCCTGCCCCTGTCTACATGGTAGCATAACGGCTATCTCCTGCCCCTGTCTACATGGTAGCATAACGGCTATCTCCTGCCCCTGTCTACATATCTATAACGGCTATCTCCTGCCCCTGGCTACATGGTAGCATAACGGCTATCTCCTGCCCCTGTCTACATGGTAGCATAACGGCTATCTCCTGCCCCTGGCTACATGGTAGCATAACGGCTATCTCCTGCCCCTGTCTACATATCTATAACGGCTATCTCCTGCTGGGCTTGTGTGGGAATGCGAACAGCTTGATTCCTGTCTTTGATGTTGGAGTGGGCCCTCATGTTACTCCCTTCAGGATGGTTGCCTGTGTGTGAAGCCCTTTCACCTCATCCACAAGTGGTTTGGATGATTTTGAAACCAATGCCTGTGAAAGTTTGCAATTTTAATTTGAAATATTTAACTTTTTGGTATGCAATTATTGCAGCTGCCTGGTTGTATTTCTCTTGGTGAAATGGTTAAAATTCCCGGAGGTAGGCATCAATCAACTTGCAAGCTAATGAATTTAACCCTTCACACTTAAGGCATATTTGTTTCATGTAGCATGTTAAGATGACTGTCCATTAGGATGGCCTTGATTGATTCTTAAGCTGGAGTTGGCTGGGCTGGGATGGACTGTTCCGATGGTTCCCAAAGCTAGAGTTGGATGGGATTGCTAGGAGAGGTCTGATGGCGGTTCATTGGTTGTGGTATTCTGTAATGGGTAGGGAATATTGGGAATACTGGACACTCCTGACTTATTAGTGGATAAAGTATGGGACTGGAGTTGGTCTCTGATGGACCAGTACTCAACGTGTGTGTGTGTGTGTGTGTGTTTGTCTGACAGTCTCTGATGGACCAGTACTTTGGGCGGATGCGAAACCTGACGACCAATCAGGAGCTGCCGTCTCGGATCCGCTTCCTCCTTCAGGACACTCAGGAGCTGCGGGAGAACGGCTGGAAGCCACGCAAGGCCTTCACCGACAACGGCCCCAAGACAATCACACAGATCCGCCAGGACGCCGTCAAGGTAACACTTGCACTCGCAAAGTTGTTTTGGTTTTTTCTGATGACCTTGTGGTCAAATGTGTGGCCATGGCTCCTGGCGGCGCTTTCTCTTTCTCTCGTGCTCTTTCTTTCTCTCCTTCTCTCTCACTCTTTTCTTTCTTTCTCCCACTCACATATTCTCTCTCCCTCTCAGGACCTAGGTGTGTTCATCCAGGCCATGGCTGCTAGCGGTGGGCGCTCTGAGTTCTTTCCGGAGGCCGCCTTCCTGGCCGGTCCGGGCCGTGTGGGCATCCGAGGGGATGGCATGGGGGGTCTGGCGGACATGTTTGGCCAGATGCCGGGCGGGGGCATAGGCACGGGCCCCGGGGTGATTCAGGAGGAGCACTACTCCCCTACGCTTGGACGTCACCGTAGCAACGGAATCTTCAACGGCCACGGGCCGTACAACAACACCCCCGCACACACACTTGCAGCCTACATCAACACCCCTGCACACACCCTTCTGGAGAAGGGGGGCAAGACTTTCAACAAGCCTAGCCAGGTACCACTGGAGTGGGTGTGGATTTAAGTGCCTTTTTGTGTGTGTGTGAGGATGCTTTATTGTGTGTGTGTGAGAGGATGCTTTATTGTGTGTGTGTGTGAGGATGCTTTATTGTGTGTGTGTGTGTGTGTGTGAGGATGCTTTATTGTGTGTGTGTGTGTGTGTGTGTGTGTGTGTGTGTGTGAGGATGCTTTAGTGTGTGTGTGTGAGGATGCTTTATTGTGTGTGAGGATGCGTTATTGTGTGTGTGCAAGGATGCGTTATTGTGTGTGTGTGTGAGGATGCTTTAGTGTGTGTGTGTGTGTGTGTGTGTGTGAGGATGCTTTAGTGTGTGTGTGTGAGGATGCTTTATTGTGTGTGTGTGTGTGCAAGGATGCGTTATTGTGTGTGTGTGTGTGTGCAAGGATGCGTTATTGTGTGTGTGTGTGTGTGAGAGGATGCATTATTTGTGTGTGTGGCTTGACCCTGTGTGTTGATAATCTTTCTCTCCATGTGTGTGTATCCTGCCAGGCTCCGAGCCCGTTGTTCCATAGTCAGCCACAGCAGGCTGTCCTCAACAAGGACCTGGCCCCCCGCTTCTCCAAGGGCTCACTCAGTGCTGACGAGGTAACTGTCAATCACCCGTCATCCACCTGTCAATCATCCCTGCTTTCCTATGCTTCACATGTTACCCTGTCCTCCAAGTGTGACCCACCCAGCCCTTCCTGAGTGTGAGCACACGGGTGCTGTTCAGAAGACTACCTCTCACCCCCTCTCTCCCCCCCCCCCACCCCCCTCCCTCCCACAGGTCAGTCTGCGTCCAGCCCAGTCTTTCCTGCTCAATAAGAATCAGCCCAAACTGCAGCCACAGACTCCCAACATGATCCCCCCTAGTGCTCACCCACCACGCACACACACCCCGCCTCTGGGACAGGTGAGAACACACACACACACACACACACACACACACACCGCCTTTGGGACTCGTGAGAACAGACGTACACACACACACCACACACCGCCTCTGTGACCGCTGAGAACAGACACGCAGTCATGGGCGCCCTGTTCGTGTGCAAGTATTGTTTGTATGTCATTAAGATGCTATGAATGAAGTGTCTCTCTCTCTCTCTCTCTCTCTCTGTAGACCCCTCAGTTGGGCCTGAAGAGCAGTCCTCCTCTGATCCATGAGAAGCCTCAGAAGATCACCAAGAAGCCTCCACCCTCTAAAGAGGAGCTACTCAAGATGACCGTGAGTTCACACCCCCTTTTTTGTGTGTGTCACCTAAACGCTAGATGCTGTACAGACGGTATTTACCCTTCATGCAAAGCCAGACGGGCGCGTGTTTGTGAGATGCAGTGATTTGCAGGACTAGCCGTTCATGCAGAGACTAGATTTGAACACCACGCTCAGTCGTGTGTGTGTGTGTGTGTGTGTGTGTGAATAATAATGATGGTGTGTGTGTGTGAATAATAATAATGATGGTGTGTGTGTGTAAGTCAGTGTGAATAATAATAATAATAATAATAATAATAATAATGGTGTGTGTTTTCCAGGAGGCTCTGGTCCGTGTGTTCCTGAACGGTGGGAGTGTGTCTGAGGCGGTGTCTGCTCTGAGGGAGATGCGTGCTCCACGCTCCTGTCTGTGGGAGCTGCTGGCCAAGATGATGCTGGTGTCTCTGGAGGGCTCGGACGCCGACCGCGAGAGTGTCAGCACACTCATACACACACTGCACGCCGAGGGCATCATCATAGCAGAACACTTCATGCAGGTCAGACCACACACTCATATACACACACACACACACACACACTGCACGCCGAGGGCATCATCATAGCAGAACACTTCATGCAGGTCAGACCACACACACACACACACACACACTCATACACACACTGCACGCCGAGGGCATCATCATAGCAGAACACTTCATGCAGGTCAGACCACACACACACACACACACACACTCTCATACACACACTGCACGCCGAGGGCATCATCATAGCAGAACACTTCATGCAGGTCAGACCACACACACACACACTCTCATACACACACTGCACGCCGAGGGCATCATCATAGCAGAACACTTCATGCAGGTCAGACCACACACACACACACACACATACACACACTGCACGCAGAGGGCATCATCATAGCAGAACACTTCATGCAGGTCAGACCACACACACACACACATTCCTGACGGAATCCCCATGACAGACCTCACATCACACACACACCTTGATGACTGAATCCCCATGCCGGACCTCATGACACACACCTTGTCATACACACACACACACACTGAGCCCTTTCCTGTGTCTGCAGGCGTTCCTGAGTGTGCTGGGTCAGTCGGCAGTGCTGGAGGGCTCGGTGCCGCTGCTCTCGTCCTTCCTGGCCCAGTTTGCGGCGCGGGCCGTGCTGGCCCAGCTGCTGGGGGTGTGTGAGCTGGCGGCACCGCTGGAGAACGGCACACACTTCCCCCTCTTCCTGCTCTGCCTGCAGCAGGCCGCCCGCCTCAAGGACCAGGACTGGCTCACACACACCTTCCAGCAGAGCAGGGTCAACATGCTCAAGATGCTGCCAGGTAGATATACACACACTCACACACACACCTTCCAGCAGAGCAGGGTCAACATGCTCAAGATGCTGCCAGGTAGATACACACACACTCACACACACACACACTCGCACTCACTCACGATTAGGGCTGAAACAATTACTCGAGTAACTCGATTACAAAAAATAAGTTTCGAGTGCTCATCATTGTTCGACATGTATGTGAGGCATTGTGTGCGTACCTAATGAAAGTAAGGGTTTTCATAAAGTTACTACTGTGATAATAGCAATGTGTACTCGCATGAAGCTCAAATACACGATTAAGTGAGATTAGCATGCTAAGCGGAGATTTAGTTATGATTCTTATGTTGAGTCGACGTTATCATAGAAATGTTTATTTCTATGCAACGTTATAAGGATTGGTTCATCCTGTTCAGATTTCGACTGGATGAGATTCATGCTGCCTAGTGTAATGTACACTTTCATATGTATTTAGTTATATTCGTTGTGTAATTGTTATCGTGAAGCAATAACTCCTGTTAATGTGATTCAGTGCAGTGCTGATAAGTCCGTATTCTCATTGCAGACAACACACACATACTGTATGTACGATCACAGGCATCGTCATGTAATGGAAATTGATGAATGCACATTAAATGGAGATAAAGAATACTGCTTTGGTGATCGTGGGTCTTTTAACAGACTAGAACCAGCAAATACATTCTCACAGGTCACTCTTCAATGTAATGTAAAAGTTGACGCTAGGGGATATATGATTGCTAACTAATATGGGCACTAGCGCTTTTTAGAACGTACATTATTTGTGATTTATTTTTAGCCTATGTTATGAGTTTATAGTGATGACTAGGCATCGTGTTAAGTAGCAAGTAAGCAAACAATTCTCCAAGATCTCATGTCATGCACTCTTCATTTCTCCTTATCGCAAGTGTGGTCACACACGTACACACAGCTGTTGTGCTTTCAACCTCGTTGCGGGACAAACTATTGGTATTGTTGTTTAAAAACGCAAAACTACTTTTTATCCGATTACTCGAAGGAATACTCGGTAGAATACTCGATTCCAAAAATACTCCAGTTGCAGCCCTACTCTTGATGCTGCCAGGTACACACACACCCCTTCCGGCAGGGCAGGGTCAAGATGCTGCCAGGTACACTTGCACACACCTCCACGAGGACGAGTGCGAAGATGTGTGTGTACCAGTCTATGGCGGGCATGTTTGAGGGCAAGCTGTAACACTGATCTCTCTCTCTGCGTGTGTGTGTAGAGATGGACCAGTCTAAGGAGCGTATGTTGGAGCTGCTGGAAGAGAAGGGTTTGGGCTTCTTGTTCCCGCTGCTGCGTCTGGAGAAAGAACTGCTCCGCCGCGTCAGGGAGGACCCCTCCGCCACACACATCTACCGCTGGATCAAGGACAACGTCTCCGCCAAACTCCACACAGACAACGACTTCATCAACATCCTCATCACCAGGTACACACACACACACACACCCCTACTGCTTGGTCAGACATCATCCCCCCCCCACTACATACCTAGAGAAGGGATTTTTTTTTTAGTGTCACCAAGCACACACCCCTAGGGTATGTTCACAGTGCATGCTTACTTTATATCTAGAAGAGTTTTCTCCGTGTCACCAACTACACACACGCCTCCCCCTAGCGTATGTTCAGCCAGTGCATGTGTGACCTGTGCCCTGCGTGTCCCCTGTGTGTCCCCAGTCTGCTGCAGTACATGTGTGAGGAGCTGAACGCTGCGGGGGAGGTGGAGTGGGACGAGTCCTCTCTTGTGCCCCCTAGGGAGCTTCAGGATCAGGAAAAGCAGCTGCTCCTCTCCTTCAAGCCCGTCATGCAGAAGTTCCTCCACGATCACACAAACCTGCAGGTCAGCGCCCTCTACGCCCTACAGGTGCACTGCCACACCGCGGGCTTCCCCAAAGGTAAGCGCCCGCACACACACACACTCACACACTCACACTTTCAATGTGTGAGCATCAGCACGTGTCTGTCTTTGGCCTACAATGATGCTTGCGTCGGGTTTTAAAGTAAGTGTGTGTGTGTGTGTGTTTGTCTCTCTCAGGAATGCTGCTGCGGTACTTTGTGAACCTGTATGATATGGAGATCATCGAGGAGGAGGCCTTCCTGGCCTGGAAGGAGGATCTCTCTCAGGAGTTCCCAGGGAAGGGCAAGGCTCTCTTCCAGGTACGCACTGTGTGTTTGTCAAGTCCTCTTGTCTTCTCTAAAGCTCTGAAGTTGGATTCTAAACTGTGTGTGTGTTGCAGGTGAACCAGTGGCTTACTTGGCTAGAGACTGCAGAGGAGGAGGAGTCTGAGGATGATGAAGAGTAACTCACACACACACACACACACGCACACACCACATGTCCTGTGAGGCCAGCAGATTTTATCCCCATCCTTTCTGCCAGTATGCTGCATTACCTCGTGTGTGTGTGTGTGTGTGTGTGGTGTGTGTGTGTGTGTGTGTGTGTGCGTGCGCTCACACGCACGCAAATGTGGCACGTAGTGTTTTGCCGACTCTCGTGGAATCTGGTTAGTGTTGGGTTTTTAATGGCTCTGCCACTCCCAAGAGGAGGATGGATTGATTGATCGATCGTATTGATTGATTGATTTTTAACAGATGAATTGAACATGTCTGAATGATCTGAAGGCTTTTTGTTTTTGTTTTCCTTTTTTTTACGTTACGGCTTGAGGCTCCGCCCTCAGTGTTTTTTAAGAAATGATCCGGAATCCTAATGTCGCTCCGGCGCCATATTTATACTTGACCAATCATGAACCGGCAGAGCGCCATACACCCTGGGGCGGTTCTAGACTGGCCCGGGGCGGTTCTGTGTTGCTGTTCTGATCATGTGTTACTGTATGCTCCTGTTGCCACTGCTGCTTCTTTCAATAAACCTCAATACAGTCACACCTGTCTGTCTGTCTGTCTGTCTGGGTGGGTGTGTGTGTGTGTGTGTCTGTCTGTGGTGCTTGTTGCCTGTAGTTTTCCAGGGTGACTCCCCAGGGAGAGGTTTACTCCAGGAACACAATGTGTTTTATTTTTTTTTATTTTTTTTTTTTAAACCTTGTTTTCTAGGACCAAGGCACTGTCTAAAACCCAGCTGCTATTTCTGTGTGTGTTGGTCTAAAGCCTAGTCACTATTTCAAAGCGCGTGTTGGAGTAGCAGGCTGGGACGGTGCTGACGTCAGTACTTTATCTGACGCCGTACTTTATCAGTGCTAGGAGCGCTGTGTCACCTGTTCTGAATCTGGATTGGAGTGTATACTTCAGTGGTAAAGTACATCGTAATAGTCGACTGTGTAGAGCACAAGTTCTCTGAGAACAAGCCCACTGCTCAAAGTAGGCCACACACAAGACTGTCCATGCTTCGATGATGTTCACAGATAACGTATAAATAATTTCCCATCTATTTCAGAGAAATCGCCTACAGTTCTTCCTTGTGATCTGACCTCACCAGTGTCAAGTGGAGCCAGTGGCTCTTAATGGACAACTTTCGATTTTAACACAAAGTACATTTTAACAAAACATTTTACGTGATCTATATTCCGATTTGAATATAGTGGTTTACCTAATATTTTATGATTCCGAAGGGACGCCAGACTTGGTTCACTCCTTGGTGGCTTTTTTTTTTTTTTTTTTTTTTTTTTAAATCACTGAGTGTTCTACCGTGTTGACTGGCCTTTGGAAGAGAAATACAGGTCCAGTAGGTAGGTTAAGAGGCCCAGAAATGTTCGCTGTCTATAATTAATAATGATAATAATAATAATTCATTTTATTTTTAAAGCACTTTTCATTCAAAGGAATCTCAGAGTGCCTACATATTAGAAAATAACTATAATACAATAAAATTAAAAACAAATTTAAATATTAACATAAGCATAACAGAAAAGATTCAACACAAGGCCAGAAATGCCTTCCTGAATAAAAAAAGTCTTAAGTCCAGCTTTAAAGGAATCCAGCGTCTGCGTTGCCCTTAGGTGGTCAGGGAGGCTGTTCCATAAATGTGGCGCTGCCGAGCAAAAGGCCCGCTCGCCCATGGTGCGACGCTTGGTTTTGGGGACGCGGAGGAGCAAGCTGTTTGAAGACCTGAGGGTGCAGGTGGAGGTTTGGGGAGTAATTAATTATTGCAGGTAGGGAGGTGCATGTCCATTTATGCATGTATGGGTGATTATAAGGACTTTGTAGTCTATCCGGAAAGAGACAGGGAGCCAGTGTAGTGAGTGTAATATTGGTGTTATGTGCTCATGTTTCCGGACCTTCATCAGAATCCTGGCAGCGCTGTTTTGGATGTATTGCAGCTTCTGGATGTTCTTGCCAGTGATCCCATAGAAGAGTGAATTACAATAGTCCAGTCTTGAGGAGATAAAGGCGTGGACAAGCTTCTCTGCATCTGATAGGGTTAAAGTGGGGCGGAGTTTGGAGATGTTTCTTAGATGATAAAAAGAGGTTTTGCACAGGTGTTTTATATGATCATTAAACTATGACGACGTACAGTAAGTTATAATTGTGGGCAAGGGACTACAACCTGCCGCTGTTATTTCACCAATCAGATCAGAAACACAAATAGTGGCTGTCTGACGAGCAGCTCATGCACTAAATTTCAACCAGTCTGAGTAGTAGGTCAGAGATAATTGTCTTAGTAAGCAATGGATATCATGCTATTCGCTTTGTCAAAGGAGTTGCTTTCAGGACCCACCAAGTATGTTGGTTGGTCCCCTCTAGCAGACAGGAGGGAAAAACACTGTCTTTTATTTGTTTATAAGCCTTAGTGGGAAAACTGCCTAATTATCTCATGTCAAAGATTAAAATCCATCTGTCATAACACTCTGTCTAAGAGCCTCATCTCCCTTGAAATCCCCCTTATCAAAACTAAAATACGCAGCTCAAAACAATTAAAGGAGCACTTTGAAAACACATCAGATCTCAATGTGAAAACAAATTATGTTGGATATCTAGGCTATACTGATATGGACAGTTTAATGTCTTAGTAACGATAGGATGCCACATCCTTTGATTGAAATAAAAGTTTTAAGCCTACAGAGGGTTACATTTTATAGACACCCCGAAAATCAAAGTGAACAAATTATGTGGTAGTCCATTTTGCCAAAATAAAATTTCTGCTACTCAAAATGCTTCTCAATATCTTGTGTGGCGCCCACTTGCTTTTATGCATGCTTGACAACGTCGCGGTATGCTCCTAATGAGACGACGGATGGTGTCTTGTGGGATGTCCTCCCAAATCTGTAAGGGCCTCATTTATAAAAAGTTGCGTAGAAACCATCCTACATTTTGTCTAAGACGTTTACTGAAATGAATGTAAGTGAGATCCAAAGAAAACGAACGTAGCCTCTCTAGCCTGTAGAGGTCTGTGGATATGCCTCCCCAGACCATCACTGACCCACCACCAAACCAGTCATGCTGAATGATGTTGCAGGCAGCATAGTGTTCTCCTTGGCTTCTTCAGACCCTTTCACATCCATCACAGGTGTTCAGGGTGAACCTGCTCTCATCTGTGAAAAGCACAGTGGCGAACTTGCCAATTCTGGTGTTCTATAGCAAATGCCAATCGAGCTCCACGGTGCTGGGCAGTGAGCACAGGGCACACTACAGGACGTCGTGCCCTGAGGCCACCCTCATGAAGTCTGTTTCTGACTGTTTGGGCAGAGACATTCACACCAGTGACCTGCTGGAGGCCATTCTGTAGGGCTCAGGCAGTGCACAACCTGTTCCTCCTTGCACAAAGCAGCAGATATCGGTCCTGCTGATGGGTTGAGGACCTTCTAAGGCCCTGTCCAGCTCTCCTATAGTAACTGCCTGTCACCTAAAATCTCCTCCATGTTCTGGAGATTGTGCTGGGAGACGCATCAAATCTCCTTGCAACGGCACACGTGGATGTGCCATCCTGGAGGAGTTGGACAATCTGTGCAACTTCCGTACGGTTAAGAAATCGCCTCATGCTCCCAATAGTGATTATAAATCAAGCTAAAGCCAACGATAGTGGAACATCAGTCAAAGAGATCAAGAGGGAGAAACATTAGAAATGGCCTCCACATGCAAGACCAGTCCTATTTTGGGGGTCGTCTCATTGTTGGCCCTTTAGTGCACCTGTTGTAAACACCAATGCAGCTGGAACTGATTAACAACCCCCTCTGCTACTTAACTGACCATGGCCTCGTTTCCCGAACGCGCACTTAGCCTAGAAAGCACTTGAAATCGTTCGTAAGAGGAATCCTACGTTGCAGACGGGTTTCCCGACGCGGCACTTAGCTTAAGTGTATCTTTCGTTGAGAAGAATTCTACGTGTGGTCAGGACAAGTAGTAACTTCACACTTAGCGATGCAATCCACCAGGGGCGTCATTCGCCCTATTATAGAAGAAATCCAAAGGATGTTTCTGTGTATAGCACATCATGAGAATGTCATTGTTTCACCTGCCTATTCCCATCAAAATAGAAATAAAGAATATTGAGTATTTGAAAATAAAGATTAGGCTATACAAAACTAGTGCAGTGCCCGTAGGAATTATGCATTCTGTAGTGTTAGCAGACGTAGAGCTGTTGGGTAGTGTAATGGCAAGACATATTTGCACTCCACATAGGTACAGGTTACACTGAAGTATTATTGTGATGCATGTTTCCTTTTCATTAAGAAATGTGTTAATGGTAGCCTTTTTGGAGAGTTACCAACAAAAGTTGAGTTTGAGATTATGTAGTGGATGCAGTTGAATATAGATGTCAACGTTGCTGTCTAAACTATAAACTAAATGTCATAAAGAAAGACATTATTTAAAATGAAGTTATGGTTGAAATAGGATCACTTATTTATTGTAAGGGTAAGTGTAGGGTAAGAATGGTCATGCAGTTGGACTCAAATGTAGGTTAATTTTATTGAATGTATGTAGCCTACTGTACTGTATGACTTCGATGATGCTAGCTTTGACAGCCCACTCTCAGACAGATCGTAATAAATGTCCTTACAATGGGAACACAGTTTAAATAATCTGCTGGAGATGGCGTTACTATCCCCGCCCCGAATTCAGTGCACAGTGCACATTCGATGCACGCATAGGCTAGCTAATTTCACAGCAATTAACGTAAACAGGTTAACGTGACGTAAACAGCTCCTAAGAGATACTTAAGAACTCGTGCACGTTGCGCTCGTGCACCTGACTTTAAGTTGATGGTTGGGAAACGCACGTAAATAGAAAGTGTTACTTAGTCTACGATGTCGCGAAAATCCACGTAGGCCGTTAAGATACGTCGTTATCGGGAAACGAGGCCCATATCGTTATCAGAGAAGTGCAATTGAATTCATGCCATACCCTGATCAAAAATTGTTCCTTTCATTTTTTTGAGCAGTGTAGTTAAAATAGCTTTGAAGTTATTTGCTTCCCATAAATGGAACACTGTTCAAGAGGACTTGAAACTAACCCAGTATTTGTCTGTCAACCAGTTTAAGATCCTTTTCGATGCTAAGGATGTGCCTCAGTGCTGTTGTTTTAAATCATTTTCTGATTTGATTTTTTACTTTCTGTGGGTTTTTTTAATACTTAAATTCTGAGTTGTATAATGTGTTTTGTTTATTTATTTGATCAGTTTTGTCTCGTTATGGTTTGTTTATTTATTGTTCATCTATGTACCCTCAATCAGGGCATTGCTGCAAAAGAGCCCTGTGCTCAGTCAATTCTCCCTAAATAAATAATGATGATGATGATTGCTTTAGTGCAGACAATGACAATAACTTCTGTAATGTTAGGGCTGCATGGTTAACTGCTAGCACGACACCGAAGAGGCAATTCTGTTGGCCATGTGTGCTGTTTGAGAGCTGGAGCTGGAGCTATATGTAAGGGGTAATGCATAGCTTGGCCCGGTGGTCATTGTGTAAAAATAAATCCTGACGGGACGATACATTATCCCACTAATTATACGGTTACTTGCCAAAATGATAGAAGCCATTTCTGGTCATGCAGATTTTAAGAAGGATGCCAAGGCTCCTTTGGTCAGGTAGAATCAAACATGAACTCTGTTGGTCCAGTTCGTACTGTAGAAATGGGCAGTGGCAGAATCACACTTGCCAAAACACAAATAGACGTTCTGCTCTGGAACGTACATTTGAACTGGCTAAAGCATTGTTGTCGTTGAAGCCTTTAGCAAATTTCCTTGATCTCTGTCGACATATGTTCATGTTTCCTTGTTCATTTTATACTTAGTAAATGTATTACACACTGGTCATTTAAAGGTGTGGCCTTAACTTGCTTTATTAAAAACATGTGATTGGAGTTAGCATCAAATATTGTTTCTGTAAGAATCTTTTTTAATTCCCTGGTGTTGTTGGCTATACGAGAGCAGAATCGGAGGGTCTTTCAGGAGATTCTTTTAATTAAAAGAAAAGTACAAACACATGTTCTGGCGCCACTCATGGTGACTGCTACCATTCTAAACAGAATCAAAAAACAACCCCCCCACCCCCCCCAGAATACCAAAATAAACCCAGACATGACATCATCATGACATCTCTCAGAAATGAGCCAGGATTAAATTCCACACATGACAAAAAGAAAACAAGAGGTGAAGATTCATGTGTGGTATTAGAGAGAGAGAGAGAGAGAGTGTGTGTGTGTGTGTGTGTGTGTGTGTGTATATGTATGTATGTATGTTTGTGTTCAGCACCTGCAAGTATGAATATGTGTGAAGGATCTGCAGGTATAAAAGAGGTGTGTGTGTGTGTGTGACAGACTGACAATGGAGACGGCAGCAGAAAGTTGAACATGATTCCTACATCAGTTCCAGGCGGCCCCTTAGTCGCTGTCGTCTGACCCGTGATTGGACGCTTCCACCTCTGACTCTGACTGGCGAGGGGATCCCACGGAGGCAGGTCTGGGGGAGGGGGGCGGGGAGTCGCTGATGGACCCTCCCCTACTGCGGCGACTCTGTTCAGACTCAGAGTCCGACTGGGGGCGTGGCCTACGCTTAGCCCCGACCTCACTGCCCGAGTCATCTTCTGATTGGCCAGACCCTCGGGCGCTGGCACTATGCCTCGCCTCTGAGCCACTCTCCGATGCCAGACGCTTCCTGTGGGTGCGGTCCTCGTCATCAGAACCAGAAACACTGTCCCGTGGGTTCCTACACACACACACACACACACACACACACACGTCAACATCAGCCATTTTACTTAGAATTAGCTGAAGTGTAAATAAAGCTCTATGAAGGCAAACACCAGACACGGTCACAAACACACACACACACACACACACACACACACACACACACACACACACACACACACACACACACACACACACACACAGGTATGCACACACAGTCACTCACACACACTTACACACGTACAGACACACAGGTTCTCACACACACTTACACACGCACAGACACACATACAGGCACACACACACACAAAGCCTGACCTGTCCTCCGCGATCTTGAGGCCATCTTCATCAGAGGAGGAGTCCGAGGAGGAGATGATGGCTTTGGATTTGATTTTCCCTTTGAGAGACGGAGGCATGCGCTCAGGCTTGGCCTGAAACACACACACACACAGACACACACAAGACACACACACACACAATATTAATGGCAAACATTACAAATATGACATACTGAGGTCAAAAGAAACATTACACACAGCAAGTGGCTGACCTTCACACACACATACACGATTATTTTAATTTCTCTCTGTCACACACACACACACACACACACATATCTGACCTTCTCCATCTTCTTTTTGGGGTTGCGTTGCTTCTTCTGCCGTGATCCTCCTTCTCCATCACTGCCCTCTTGGGGTCTGAAACCATACAAATAAAGTTTGATTTGATTTGATTTGAAACACACACACACACACTAGGGGTGGGCGATATATATCGTCTGCGATAATATCGTCATTGTTGTTCAAACGATGTGCAAAATTACATTATCGAGTATTTAAATGACTTCGGCAAAAACAATGACACGCACGGGGAAACTGTTAGCGACTAGTGGGCCTACGTGATCACGTGACATGGCTTCTCGCATCCACTTTGCAACAGGTTAGCAGCGCATGGTGATGTCTGTTGTGCCTCCGTTGGTGTAGCATAAAACGTGAGTTTTATTAAAACGTAGCGTGTGTAATCTGTAGCTATTTCATTCCGTTTGTTAACCTTTCCTGCTGTCTGTCTCTGAACGTAGTTGAATATTGCAGGGGAGTCAAATGCTCCACGGCCGAAGTAGATTGCATGTTTTTAACTTCAGGGTTAATTCCCTTTCCTTTACGTCTGCTGCTGGTTAGTAAATACAGACAGCAGGAAATGTTAGCAAACGGAATGAAATAGCTACACATTACACACCAGGGTTTTTTCTAAACAAGGGAACAGGGGCGCTGCGCCCCGATACTCCCGGCGTGCGCCCTCCTACCGAAATGCCGACTGAACCTGTCAGACTTGGATCTGTACTTACATGCTGCTGTACAACATATATTTCTCAAAACGATATTTTCTCCGCAAAAATATCCCAACACCATCACCTGACAATGTGTCTGATCCTCAAATAACTTATAATTACTCAAAAATATTCCGATCCGAATTGGAGTTTCCCAGACCGAGTCGACATGTTGACATGCTAACGTTAAAGTTATTAGCAGCTTTGCCGGCTGACGTGCGGCTCGGCTGCAGCTCGAGTGCTCACTCACTTTTCTCTTGGTGTACAGAATTTTCATATTGTAAAACAAACATCTAAAATGCATATTTTGCACGCAATATATTTGGAAATACAGACAAAAAGCTGCCTGATTTGAATGGGGTATTTATTCATGTATATTTTGTCTTCACGCGATCTTGAGAGATGTCTTCAAGTAACGTTAATGTTCCAAACATTAAACATTCTAATGTGTGCACCGTCTCAGAAAGTTACTAGCCAGACTAGCAGTATCTACTGATAGAATGCCATGGATCCAGCAAAGCGTAAAGCTAAACGAAAATATGAAGATACGTTCTTGCCTGAATGGGAGGAATTATTTGCGGAGCGAAATGGAAAACCCCTCTGCTAAATATGCCAGACGTCACTGTCGCATTGTAAAGCCTCAAACTTGGAGCTCCGTCTCTCCACACACAATGCTAACATAGCCCTGGAGTTCCTAAAGGCACAGAGCTGGGCAGGCACAAGGTACATACTTTGAAACGTCAGTCAGAGAAACAGACTCGTTTTTTTGGAAATGTACTCTGAAGTAGGCTACTCTGAAACGGTCACGTTGGCATCGTATCAGGTGTGACGGAATATTGCTCGAGCAAAAAAGTAATATAGTGAGGGAGAGTTTGAAAATTGAGCAGAGGATATCTGACATTAACTATAATTCAACAGATGTCTTTAATATGTTTATTTTTGTGCCATATTTTTTATCTACATTCGTTAATTGATCTTCCTACAACCCACTAGAGGACACTATTTAAAAGGTTATTTTCAAAAAAGGGGAAGCAACTGCTGTGATAAAGCTCGTCTGGAGGCACATTCTGTTCCAATGCTTTGTTTTGATCACAGTCATTGCAGAGAATGAGGCCTCACATAAATATGTGGAGGAAAAGGGTAGTAGCTGCTCCTAAGCTTTCTCTCCCAGGTCAGGGCGCTCCTGCTTCACACACATCCAAAACAAAATCCCAGCAGATGTCTTCAATATGTTTATATTTGTGCCATATTTTAAATCTAAATTTGTTAATTTCTCTTCCTAAAACCCACCAGAGGACACTATTTAAAAGGTTATTTTCAAAAAAAATCTACCAGATTTTAAGGTCTACCAAAGTCTACCAAAAGTTGATAGTATTTTAGTTTTTCAGGATGACCACAAGAGCTAGAATTTCTCTCTAAGATAGCCTCAGAATGTACCATTTAATCATTCATTTTTCAAAGGCTTCGCACCGTGGAAGGGGGGGGACCCCCCTTCCACACCATCCCCTGCCTCGGGCGCGTTGCTCCCTCGGCGCGTCGCAGGGGTCTGCTCCCTGCTACTATTTTTTTCTAGAAAAACCCCTGCTCACGCTATGCTTTAATAAAACTCACGTTACTCACATACTTTCACAGCACATAAATGTTTGTTGCTACATCCACACTATGCGTCACCGTTGTCCCTCCCTGTACGTGCTCCTTAAAGGAGCCGCACCTTTTTACTAAACGTTCTTGCAATGTGAATCATTTAATTTAAATATACTTATTGGCCTTATTGTGTACGCTTGTGAGTTGAACAACGCTTGTTTGTGAGCGAGAGCATTTAACTGTTGATGCCCCAGTTTAATAAAGCCAGGCTATTCATAAAAAACGTACGTCAATGTGGCATTAGTACTATGAACAGTTGAGAAATTGATTCCGTTGGGCTGTCGGACTCGGTCCGGGCTCGGTTACTATTCTGTCGGACTGGGCCGGGCTCGTACAGAAAAATTCGCCCCGATCCATGCTCTAATGCTCATATATTTGTATTTTTGTACAATCCTGGACAGAATTTTAAGTTTAATAAGGCTGCTGTTGATGTGCAATAATTCTCATGGATGCATGCACTTTATTACAAGAGTTCAATATTTCTGCATTGCAGTTCAATTAAGTTATTTTTGTTTAAAGACAATAAAGAAGTGTTTTCCTTAAACATTGTGCCCATTATTGTAATCTCCAAGAAGGTATAACTCTGAGAATTCCAATCACATTTTTAATAAAATATCGTCTTATTATCGTTATCGTCAAAATGAAAAAAAATATCGAGATATTATTTTTTGCCCATATCGCCCACCCCTAACACACACACACACACACACACACACAATCAGTACACACACCAGTCAGAGGAACACACACACACACACACAAACACACACACTGACCTCCGTTTCCTCTTGCGTGGTTTCTTCTCTCCTCCCTCCCCCTCCTCCTCCTCACTCCCGCTGGCTCTCCTCTTCCTCCTCTTCTTCGTAGGCAGATCTTCATCCGAGTCGTCGTTCACAAACTCATCCATGTCACCACCCTTCTTACGCTGCAGGGAGAACCACATCAGAACCACATCAGAACTGCACCGAACCAGCCTCCTTCTCCAGCAGCCTCCTGGAGAGAAGCACCTCCTTTAGAGCAGTGGTCCCCAAGCACCGGGCCACGGCCGAGGCATTTGTTACCGGGCCGCACAGAAAGAAAAAATGATTTATATAATTTCCGCTGTATTAATTATTAGAGTCTGAAAAGTGTTTTATTTTGAAAAACGACCGGATTTTCCTCTTGTCACAATAGACATATATAGATCTATATATGGCTATGCTTGTCGCGTCATGCTTGTCTCGTTGAGGTTATACGTCACTCAAAAAATAAGACCGCAAACTAGCAAAAATGAGTAAAAAAAATTGCCTACAGGTTGGGGACCCCTGCTTTAGAAAAGCATCTCCTGTACCAGAAGCACCTCCTATAGGGAAACACCTCATGTAGAGCAGGACATTTCCAGAAACTTTCCATGGGAAGTTAAGCTCTGGAATTTTGAAAATGTTGACTTTTTTTGGTGCAAAGCTTGGCCTATAACAGGGAACTTAAATGTAGTTGAAAACAAGACTAGGCAGGCCTAGCCTAGCTCAGCTGGACCCTGCAAGACACTGAACCCCTAAGTGCTCCTGATGTGCAGTGTGCCATCAGTGTATAATGTAAAAATTGTAAGTCGCTTTGGATAAAAGCGTCTGCTAAATGACTAACTGTAAATGTAAATGAAAATGAAAGTGGATTTGCATACAAACACGCCCTGCAAGCTCCTTATTAGGGCACGCAGCCATAGCCACGTGTGCTGTAGGAATCTCCCCAATCCAGACGAAAGCACCTCGAGTCATGTCTAAGCGGAAAGCCAGGAAAAACGCAGATCTTTCTTAACCGGTGAAGACGTGGAGGTACTGCAGGATGTATATGTGTCCATTCTATTTCACTATGGCTATTTTAACGCGATTGGGTTTAGTGTTTATTTATTTATTCACTTACATTTGCAGTGTTTGTGTACATTTACATTCACATTCACATTCAAGTCATTTAGCAGACGCCTTTGTCCAAAGTGACGTAGGCTACAAGGGAGAGAACAGTCAGCTACGAGCAATAGAGACCTAGTGTAACAATAAATACTACCTCGTAGAATCATGACTATAAATGTGAAACGTAATTGTTAATGATACAAATATTCTCGTATTTATTATTATTATAATTATTTTAATCCGAGGATGTCTGTAGAGTTGACGTGAACGCAATCACCAACGGGTTCTCACAAATTCAACCGTTAACCCTTTTAACACAGAGTTTTTTCAAATGTCATTCCTCAACACGATTCCTCAAATAACCACAAGATGGCTGACGGGGCCATCTTGTGGTTATTTGAGGAATCGCATTTGAGAAGATTCCGGCAGAGTTGCGACTGCTATTTCGCGTTCTGAAAGTCTTCTGAAGTTCAGAAGAAATCCCAGATGAGAAAACTATGGAGAATGGCAAAGGTTTTCCTAAATCCACCGAAGTGGAGTTCAGAAGAAAGTCCTTCTGAAAGTCTTCTCAACTGCTGTCGAGAATGAGGCCCATTGTCTGCCAGAAACGTAAACCCAATGACTTTCTGTTGGTTTTGAATGTCTTTGACATTGCATATTGATTAAATGTTACACTGAAGCCATGTTCATTTTAATACCAAGTTTATTTGTATAGAGTAGGCTAACTTGTTACAGCAGTGAGAGTAAGATGTATGATTGTCAGCACAAAAGTACACCATCACCTCGATTACTCGCGGCTGTTGGGGTCCAAAACGCAAGGTGGCAAGTGGTTAACGTTATCAATTCTAGATCTTGGTTAAAACCTGATTTAAAGCAAATTCAGTTGAATTTCAACCCTGCACTGTGCATTCGTTCATCACATGCACATATTATTCCCAGCATCCTGCTCACGACAGGATGCTGGGAATTATTATATGTTGTCATGATATACAGACGTGGACAAAAAAAACCCACAATGGTCACTGAAATAACTTGAAACTGACAAAGGTAATAATAAATAAAAATGTACTGAAAATTAACTTATCAAAATCAGAGATTGCTTTTGAATTGTTGTTCAACAGAATAATTAAAAAAATAAAACTAATGAAACTGGCCTGGACAAAAATGATAGTACCCTTAACTTAATATTTTTTTACAAAACCTTTCGAGGCAATCACTGCAATCAATCGATTTCTGTAACGCTCAATGAGACTTCTGCACCTGTCAACATTAGGGATGGGTATCGTTTGGGTTTTATCCGATACCGGTGCTAAACCGATACTTTTAAAACCATACCGGTGCCTGAACCGATACTTTTTTTTTAAAGCAAGAAAACAACGATTGACGACATTTAAGAAAGGCTTTTTTATTGCCAAGGCAATTTTCTTTCTTCAAATTGAACAATATATTAACTGTTTCTTTTGTAAAAATATGAGCATAATTGTATTGTATTATTTTGTTTGCATTTATTTAATGAAATTTCAACATTTTCTGATTTGTTTCTACCTATCTTTTCTACCTTGTTTATAGTTAAATTTGTTACCTGAACACACTGAGTACGAGAAAATGTGTACTGCCCCTTTAAGAGAATAGGAAAAGTTTTGCGGTCATCTCCGTTTATTTATTAGTCTGTCTGATCTGCCGTTGACTTTTGCTTTCTCTCCCCTCGTTACACACGCAGTTGCTTTTTGTGCTAAATATAGCAACACTTTTGCCCGTTTACCTTTCGATTTTTCTCTGTTAAAAGGTTGATGGCTAGTTCTGTTTGTGCTTGCTCTGTGAAATGCTGCCTACTCTTCACTTGTTCCTATACAACCGGTGCCTACCCGGACCGAAATGTCACGCAGATTTCGGTGCTTCCTTTCGGTGCCTGAGCCGACTGTCATAAGAATGTTGCTATGAAAACACCAATGAGTGTGAGCGACACAGGACAGCGTTTACATTGGGAGGTCAGGCAGTTGTAAATGTGCCCCACGAAATGTGCCTAGCAACAAAATAAAAGATAATTCATATCGTACTTACGCCACTACCGGTACTACTAGTTAGCTGTCGCTAGTTTTCTACTGTTTTGGAACCAGCCTCCATGTTTCATGTTTGCAGCCTGAAATTATATTATTTATAAGACAACATTTTACGTAACTTTTGTTGATATAACTGCATGATTTCTTGCGGTTATTTATTTCAATTGGCTCAGGCACCGAAAGGAAGCACCGAAATCTGCGTGACATTTCGGTCCGGGTAGGTACCGGTTGTATGGAACCGGTGCCATTTCTCGGTACCCAACCCTAATGACAAGGTAAATAAAGTTAGTATAAATGACCCACACATTTCCAGTTAATTCCCGTTCATTCCCGTATGTGTTGGCATTCTATAGCCGTGATGTGTTGGCACTGATGGAACCGCATATTGATGTTTTCCTGTTCTGATTGGCTGTTGCATGGTGGTTCTTGTGTGAGCATAGACATGCTCATATGGGGAACTGATAGAACCGATCATATTGCTATTCTACTGCTGTAATAGACATGAACTAAGTGTAGCATTATTTTGTATCTGTAACTCATACCATTGGATGTGTACTCTGTGTGGACTCTGTGTGTGTGTGTGTGTGTGTGTGTGTGTGTGTGTGTACTCTGTGTGTGTACTCTGTGTGTGTGTGTGTACTCTGTGTGTGTGTGTGTGTGTGTATGCATGTGTGTGTGTGTGTGTGTGTGTGTATGCGTGTGTGTGTGTGCGTGTGCGTGTGTGTGTGTGCGTGTGCGTGTGCGTGTGCCTCACCCTGCCACCGCCTCCCCCTGTTCTCTTCTTCTCGCGGGATGTGTCCACGTCAGTGAAGGACAGCAAGCCCTTGGTCTTCTCCACGTACTGAGCTCTCTGTTCCAGAAGCTTCTTCTGCTCCTCCACCTCCTTAGAACGCTTATCCTCCTGCAGAAGAAAGACATTGTATAACACACATACGCACACACACGAATGGGCACAGAGACACACACACACACACACACACACACAACTGAGCTTCTTTTGCTCCTCAAGTTCCTTATTACACTGCTCCCCCTGAAGACATATCACACACACAGAGACACAGAGACAGACACAGAGACAGACACAGACACAGACACAGACCTGCGTCTTGCGCATCATTTGGCGCAGTGTGTCCCTCTCCAGCTCCTGTTTGGCCCTCATCTCCTTCTCCTCCTCGTCCTGCTTACGTGCACGAGCCACATGGTACTGCGCCTGGCTCAGGAGATCAGAGCACTGCCTGTGAACGCACACACACGCACACACACACACACTTACTTCAACATTTTTAAGCTATTTGTAGACATTTTAACAAACACACCACACACACACACACACACACACACACACACACACACACACACACACACACACACACACACAGACACACACACTTACCTGGCCTCTGAGGCAGCGAGGGCCAAATCAAAGCGCATCTTATCTCCAGATTTACTCAGGTAGCTGAAATACCTGAGAGAGAAAGGGCGAGCAATGAGGGAGAGAAAGAGAGAGAGAGAGAGATATAGGACGAGAAGAGAATTGTATGTAAGATAAAGAGGGCAATTCACGAGAGGAAAAAACAAGGTGTAGGGGCATTGGAGTGAGGGGTGGAGTGGTGTAGGTGTGAGGGGTGTAGGGGTGAGGGGTGTAGGGACATTGGAGTGAGGGGTGGTCAGGTCAGCCCTGAGTTTGTAGGGGTGAAAGGTCAGCCCTGAGTGTGAAGGGGTGAAAGGTTAGCCCT
>NC_137925.1:35694069-35714069 GCF_963457725.1 Sprattus sprattus | reverse complement strand
GGGTTGAGCGCATGTGTAGAACTATTTTGTCTTGCTGACCTGATTTAAAACCCGCAGTGAAAAAGCAAGGAGAGGCAAACAGGCAAACAGTACCTCTCGTAAAGGGGTTTATGCTTGTACTGCCGTTGCTCTTCCTCTTCACTTTTTATTGGACATTGACTGCAAAAATGGACGGTTCTATAGCTAAGCTCAAACATTTCTCAAAACCCTAGGCTACTTTCAATCCAAACGTGAAGTGATCAATAATGGGAGACCAATGCCCTAGCTAAAAGGTATGCTTAAAACAACGGGAGAGAAGAGATCTCGATCGACGTCTCACATTCAAAGCCAAATTCCTTTGAAAATATTTGGAACCTCAAGAATAGATTTGGTTTTGGGTGTACACGGAGACTAAATGGTAGTAGGGGGAGGGGGGCTTCTCACTCCTCATTCGCTAACATTGCATTGATATCAGAGCAAGCCCTTGCTTCGTTGATTTCCCATGATTTCTCTTAGGATTGTTTGATGTCTATGTGAAGCCATTTAACACCACACAAGTGCTTGTGATCAATTTGGTGAGCTGATTTTGAGAAATTAAACTTAAATTGCAGCTGAAGTTGTGTTTCCTGGTTGATGTTATCTAGTTGCTCCGCTAGCTGATTAGCTAGCTAAGGACACTTAGTAACCTTAACGGTTTAAATGGAAGAATTAAATTTGCATGACATGATAACTCGTTATCTAGCTGATGTTTAAGTCTCGTCGATTTAACTCTTCAAATTATATTGGGAAAAGGTAACCCTCAGGGTGCCTGCCTGTGCAACTGCATGAAAGACTTCATATTCACGAGTGCATAATCACACATTCACACAAGTTCAACACAAGCTAGCAGTTGCCAACTGTGTGTAGCTACCCTACCTATGTGTGTGTGTGTGTGAAGAATGCTGAAAAACAACCAGTAGTCAATGTGCAAGCTGCCAATCGAATGCTGATTTAATATACTGTATTGGGTTCATATATTTGTAAATCTAACTCTGAAAGAGTCGGTGCCTCACCAGCCAGGAACCTCACCGCACATCACTGTTCCAGGTAATCCCAAATAGAAACTCTGTCGCTTTCCCCCGACTTTTGCCGCTATGATACCAGGTGAGGGGCGTGTACTGAAAGCGGTATAGAGGAAGATAGACTTGACTAGGACTACGTTATGTATGAAATACAAAGACGAAAACTAAAGAAATGTTCTCTATAATTCTTTTTTATTTCAGTTAGTTTTGTAAAGACACAATACAGTTTCAGTTAGTTATCGTTTTTTGATAAAGCTTCGTTTTCATTTTTATTTCAGTTAACAACAAAAAAAAAAAAAAAAATCACACCTCGTTTTCATTTTTTCGTTAAGGATTATAACCCTGGCCTGAACCGATACTTTTTTTTAAAGCAAGAAAACAACGATTGACGACATTTAAGAAAGGCTTTTTTATTGCCAAGCAGTGATTCTTGAAACAGGTTTTGATTTTCAAAAAAAATATTTGGATAATTCCAAAATATGTGATTACATTTATGTCAAATTAAGTTTTGTCTATCCAAACATGTTTTGGTTCAACCTCCCAGTTGTAGATTTTTTATGTTAATTGAATGTTTGCTGGGTCAGCACTTGATTTTTGTCAACACCATCATAAACATAAATATACTTATGGAAATTATTTTAAATGATCTTATCAGAAATGTTTTTCCTCATTAGTTTTCCCAGTTCCCCTTATAATGTACACAGGTCTTTAAATCATTAAAAACAAAAGTTTAGAGCCAAAGAAGTCAATGTTTAATGAGTAGAATTGAAATCATATCACGAATTACATTTGTCTTTAACCTTCAGATTTAACAGAGACATTTTTAAGCATTAAAAATACACATCTACATTGGAAATGTGTTAGTCTTTGAACTAATATCCTTCAAGGAATGAAACAGATACCATTTTTTTTTTTAAATATAAAAAATATATATCTGAAGGAGTTGACACTCTATATCTAAACTAGATTTAATTCAACACATGAAACTGAAATAGCAATAAAAATGCATAGGAAGTGATATTTTTGGCATAAACAGCATTAAAATGATTAAAATGGACACTAAAATGGCCTTACTCAACACCATCAGAGAAAGTCAACACCATCAGACACAAATGTTGATGGTGTTTGATGGTGTTGACAAAAAAAGTACATTTCTCCTTATATCACACAAGATTCTCACAGGACAGGGTTTTTCCTGCATAGAGAAAATGTAGGCGCGCGCCGAAGCCGTTTTGCCTAGCGCCTATGAAAAATCCCGACCGCCTAAAGGCAAAAAGCGCGATGAAAAAAAAAAAAAAAATCATCTATGCGTCACGCATGCAATGCCTGTCAGGGAATAGGTTCTCAATATTATGTTTCAAGAGTCCTACAGCCGAATTATCGTTCTGCTTTGATCAGTAAACGAGTTGATAAGTGTGTCTTTTTCATGGCTGATCAACACGCAACTGTGAGTTGCGCGAATGGACAGCGCGGCCAGCTGTCAATCACTCAAACTGCGTATGCATCCTGACTGTCAGTCGGCGGTGATTTTGAGCATAACATTCCATTTTCGGTATTCATGGCTTTCAATTTAATAAAATATCTGTTATGTTGAGGACCTAATGGATTTGTCTATCCGTTTGAACGAGTAACAGTAGACTCCGTGACCTCGGAAGAGGCAGACAACCGCATTCGTTTATCAATGAAAGCTCAGCTCGTTCTGAGGAGATTTGTGTTGCATCTCGAATATAATTCAGGGCTCTCAAGTGTCACGCATTGAGCGTGACAGTCACTAATTTTGGTCGTCTTTAATCACGCACTCCCGCCACACATCGTATTTCTCACGCTGAAAAAAACCTCTAAGCTATTTAATGTGCCGCAGCGCGCAAACATGACCTGGCCACGCTGCCCTCACCATGGAGGAATCAAGCACGTCTCCCCGAATCCACTGTAGTTCTGCCGTGAGGTGCCACTTATCAGCCTATCCAAAAAAAAGAAATGGCCTTCACAATAGCCAGAAAAACCGTATCTTTCGTATCTGTTGTATCTGGGTAAGATTTAATCCAGCAACCAATGAAAATAAAGCATCCTGGAATTGCGCGCAATTGATCTTCTAAAAGCTTCGTTCACCTGAGGAAACCACTAGAGCTCCGAGCATCAGTCTTCTACAAGGAGTAAGTCGTCTCCTGTTTTAATGTGACGACAAATTCACAATGGTTTGACACAAGCAATGACAACTTGACTGTAGTTAGAGACTGCAGTTAGAGACTATTTCCCAGATAATTACCATCGGTTTTGTAGCCAACACACTTTTAGGCTACATCCTGCCTTTTCACTATAGCTTTGACTCTGAACTTCGTTAATAAATAGTATTATTAGTAGGCCTATTAAAGATATATGCAGGCTAAAATTACCATGAACTTGTTAAATCATTTTACCAGGGCACCAAAAGGCAGAGGGTGGAATGTTCACAGGCTGTTTGTGACCTCTGTACCTGACATTAAAATAAAATAAAATAAATAATATTTTCCCTCAATTGAGTCCTCCTTGGTTTACACACATCAGCACTTTACCATAGCCGCCATTATTTCTGAAATGGTGAAAAAAAGTACATAAATATGTACTAATAAGCTGTCAAATTTTTTTTGGGGGGGAGCACCGAAGACCCATTTCGACCCAGGAAAAACCCTGCAGGAGCCATCTTGTTTATCATCTGTTGATCATGGTCCAGCCAATCTATATAAATAAACACTAGATTGCAGAACATTTTACTCTAATGTTGACTCTTTAGCCATTTTGGAGTTGATACGCTATGGTTGTGACGTGTGCATATTAGTAAATAGATATGAAAAACAAAGTATTATTAAAAACTTACCAGAGCTCAAATTTTCTCATGTCACCAGGAGGACCAAGGAGGAAGTAAAGGGGTCCTATGAGTCAAAGCTGCCCTAAATTATTCCTGATTTTTTTCCCAATTTAAAAAAGTCTGATGGTGTTGACGAAAACTCTGGACACATGTTCAACTGACCAGAAAGTACATTCAAAATGTTTCAAAATTATTTTTTTTAATGTTTGTGAAATAAATACTATGTTATTTACATATGATATAGGTAAAGTTCAATTTTATATCACTTTTCAGACTTTTTAAAGCATTGCAGTGTGATGTGACCTGCTTTCGGACATGGGTTTTTGTAGGTACTGGTCACATATCATATCATTAAGAATAAAAACAAAATGTAAGACAACAACAAAACACACTTTGTTGTGCTACCCTTGTCCTGTTGATGAGTTTGGTGAGGCTTTTAAAATATATTACGTACATTTTAAGATAAAAAAAACTGTGATTCATGTCACGGACATGTTTTGTCCCAGGTCTCAAGAATCACTGCAATCACTGATGATTTTTTCTTTCTTTAAATAGAACAATATATTAACTGTTTGAAAGTAAACTATGAATATAAATACATTTAAAACACAAACACTCTGTACACACTACAGTTTCAAATTTATTTTGCAAAAATATGAGCATAATTTATTGCCTTTTGAGACATAAATGTATTATTTTGTTTGCATTTATTTAATGTAATTTCACCATTTTCTGATTTGTTTATACCTATCTTTTCTACCTTGTTTATAGTTAAATTTGTTACCTGAACACACTGAGTACGAGAAAATGTGTACTGCCCCTTTAAGAGACTCGGAAAAGTTTTGCGGTCATCTCCAGCAGTTGTTTTGTTGCATTTTCTGCACATCGTGAAGTTTGAATCTTTTTGTGCTAAACACTTTTGTCGTTTACCTTTCGATTTTTCTCTGTTAAAAAGTTGATGGCTAGTTCTGTTTGTGCTTGCTCTGTGAAATGCTGCCTGCTCTTCACTTGTTCCTATACAACCGGTACCTACCCGGACCGAAATGTCACGCAGATTTCGGTGCTTCCTTTCGGTGCCTGAGCTGACTGTCATAAGAATGTTGCTATGAAAACACCAATGACGAGAGCGACACAGGTCAGCGGTTACATTGGGAGCTCAGGCAGTTGTCAATGTGCCCCACGAAATGTGCCTAGCAACAAAATACAAAATAATTCATACCCCCCGTTCCAAAGGTGCCTCCTTGCCTCCTTCCTGCCTCCTTCCTTCCTTCATTCCTTCTTATTAAGAGAGCAAGGAGTGTCCCATTGCTCTTAAACCTTCATTTCCGCTTTTGTCGACTCCTTGAAATACGTCACATAACGGTCGTTTTTCAAGAGAGGGTCTGAGCTTCCTTGATGCCCTAATGGCGGCATTATTACCCATAACTCTGTGCGCCATTCCCAACCAGAGCTTTTCGGTTTATTTTGAAATCAATGGCGGACCTAATGGCTATGGTGGCTATGATAGCAGAGTCAGAAGACCACAAGGCTACAGACCTTAAATGTACATATCAGCAGTAATTAAACAACTGTACTGATATTAAATGTACTAATAACATGCCATTCTCAAATTAAAGCCAGTGACATGACTATTTTTGGTGGTTATTCACGATGTATACCGAGTTAGCATACCTAGCTAGCCTAGCTTGGTAGCATTACCATTGGTTCTGAATGGCAGTTATGCTAAGCAGCTGGCTATCTCCCCCACCTGGGACTGTACAAAGGGCTATTTTACCACCCGGGAATAGCCCGTTAGTGCACTTTTAATCGGACACTTTTCGCTTGACTAGCGGGGGCAATTATGCCGTGATTGATTAACAAAGAATTGCCTGAATTCGTTAGGTAGGTATACGTTAGCCATGTCGATGTCAGTAGCTTATTATGATTGCTCGCTTGCTAAGTGACGGCACCACACACACTGCAGTCTGACAGAGCGCGCTAGTGCGAGCAGATATGTACACACAGCGTGATGATGCCACATCCTCTCTGATTAGAGTGTCCCAAATGTTGAAAATGAACGGTCTCTTGATCTCTCACCACTGAGGGCATCGAGGAGTCGGGGCATCGAGGAGTCAAGAGGGGGAGTCAAGAGAGCTCTCTTAGAATCGGAACAGGGCCATATAGTACTTACGCCACTACCGGTACTACTAGTTAGCTGTCGCTAGTTTTCTACTGTTTTGGAACCAGCCTCCGTGTTTCATGTTTGCAGCCTGAAATTAACCCTGTTTATAAGACAACATTTTACGTAACTTTTGTTGATTTAACTGCATGATTTGTTGTGGTTATTTATTTCAATCGGCTCAGGCACTGAAAGGAAGCACTGAAATCTGCATGACATTTCGGTCCGGGTAGGTACCGGTTGTATGAAACCGGTGCCATATTGGTACCGGTTCTCGGTACCCAACCCTAATAAGGATCAGCTTGATATTTTTTGAATAGTTATTTGCGAAGATATACTTAAATTTGTACACTTCTTTTTCTGCACTGGCAGCCATCTTTCTTCATAATGTTTGGAGTCAGCCGGATACCAAGGCGTTCGCAAGGCATCCTGGGAAATGTACTCTAATAATTCACGTCTTTCATATCATTCTGCAAGTAGTCCGGTCATTTAACGTCAGCAAATAATGGGTTGCTACGCAACACCTGAAACTTTTAAGGTATATTTGCCTGAAGAACAATTTTTTTCTAAGCGGAAATCACGAAACGGCAACAAAATCGTTAAAGAGGTATTTTGGAGGAATGTCTATCGTTTTGGCGAGTAACTGTACAATAAGCCGGATGATGTATAGTTTGGAGGTCATTATCTAAAAATACCGCGGTTGAAACGTATAGTTAAATCTCTCCCGGTAGACACATTTCTACCATTGCACGGTATATACCGTCATACCGCCCAGCCCTAGTGTGTGTCAGCGTTTCCGTTGTCCGGTAATTGCCGGTCTTTGTCCGGAAAAAAATTGAAATGTCCGAAAATATTAGATCCCACCGGTCAAATTGTCTCGCAAACACAATCTGAAATTGACAACAATCCTAATATTTAGGCTTATAAAGCAAACGTGCACTGCCCTTATTATGTTTTAAAGGAACAGGCTAATCTGCCATTAGAAAGTTATTAAACAACATGCATATGCTGCATTTTAAATAGAGCGCAAACCGTCGGTTACAAACAAGGAGCGGCTGAGTGAGAAGGATAGAACATAGCCAAGCAGACTAGCCTTAAAAGATTTCAAACGCAACTAATGAGGGTGAACCGTCTGATGAGGATCAACCTGTAATACCTGCAGTGTTGTGCTGAACGCGTTTCATTTCATTATATCGTCTATGTCCGTGCGTGAGCGCGCCGAAGTTGCGTAGGAGCCGAGGGCGGTATTGCAGACAGATAGGCTAGAGATTTTGAAAAATTATAGCTTGCGGCATATTGAAATAACGAACTGAACAAGTAATTTTTTTGGAGCTGTGAACTTAGTTCAAAATTTTGAATTATTAACTATGAACTGAACTAGTTCATGTAGAAAGTGAACTTTCCAAACACTGAATACCTGAAGCCCTAGAGGTTCGAACAGCTTCACCAGAGAAAAAGCCGAAATGTCGGGCGGTTATGTCGTTATGGAGTGACAAGTTCCGGTGCGAGGTAATTGATAGTCACAGTAAAAATGTCTGTTAGCACTGCGAAAAGGCAGGACAACGCAACGGATTCACAAGAGGGTCGAATCATTTTAGAATCTCTGCTCTCATTAAACATAGTCAGAGCAATGACCATGTTGCAGCGCTCAATTTTACGCCACAGCAGGTTGCGATTAAAGGCCACTAATTGACGCGCATCAAACGTTTTTTTTTTCATTGTAAACTTAGGCAAATAAACATGTTGCATTCTAAACTACCTGATTTTGTTATTATATAAGCTACGCATGCCGTCAGTTTTCTTCAATAGGCTAATTTAGAAGCAGAAATAGATATTTGGCCGGCGTATCATTAAAATGTCCGGCAAATGAAAACTCTGCCGGTCATTTTGACCGGCTACATTTTTCTCTAGCGGAAACTCTGGTGTGTGTGTGCCCTCACCTTCTCTCGGTCCCGTGTGGGCTGGTGGAGTGTCTGGAGCCACACGTTGCCTAGGGCCAGCATGGAGTAGGTGTCGTTCTGGGTGGACGGCTGCTTGAGGATTCGCTCAAACTTCTTCTGGCCCGGCCCCCACTCTTGCTTGGCCAAGTGCAGGTTACCAATCAGAGACCAGGCGTCAGGGTGGTCCTGCACACACATCGCCATGGTTACACACATACATACACACACACACACACACACAAAGCAAGAGAGGTTGTCTTGGGGAGACTGCCCCACCTGGTTGATCTGAAGGGCTTCTTTGAACCAATCAGAAGCTTCGTAGAAATTCCCCTTATCCCTCGCCATGGCGCCCAGCCTCAGGTAGCCTATCAGAAGAGAAGGTCACTGAGCATATGCAAGGCTAGACACAATGTGTGTGTGTGTGTGTGTGTGTGTGTGTGTGTGTGACAGTGATTCTTAAACTTGTAGTTGTCCATGTAGGATGTTCACTGTGTGTTTGTGTGTGTGTGTGTGTGTGTGTGAGCATGTGTGTGGTTGTGTGTGTGTGTGTGTGTGAGCATGTGTGTGTGTGAGAATATGCGTGTGTGTGAGCATGTGTGTGGTTGTGTGTGTGTGTGTGTGAGAATATGCGTGTGTGTGAGCATGTGAGCATGTGTGTGGTTGTGTGTGTGTGTGTGTGTGTTGGTGAGAATATGCGTGTGCGTGAGCATGTGTGTGGTTGTGTGTGTGTGTGTGTGTGTGTGTGTGTGTGTGTGTGTGTGTGTGTGCACTCACAGTCCACATAGTTGGGATGTTCTCTCAGGATGTTCTTGTAGAGCTTCTCGGCTTCGTGAAACTCGCAGGTGGCTTCATAGAGGCGGGCCAGGTTGTAGGAGGTCGTCACGGAGATGGCGTTGTAGTAGTGCTCGTCGTGTTCGCCCTCTGCCTTCGCCCGCTCCAGCGACGCAATGAAGTACTTCTGCTCACACACACACACACACACACACACACACACACACGTCAGCTACGCAGTTAAGAGCACCAGCACAAACACATGCTTACACACACACACACACACACACACACACACACACACACACACACACACACACAGAAGGCTGTAGAGTGAGATGTTAGGGTTGAGAGCCTTGCCCAGGTTGTTAAGGGTAAGGGGTCAGAAGTTTAGGGTGAGAGGTCAGGGGTTAGGGGTGAGAGGTCAGGGGTTAGGGGTGAGAGGTTAAGGGGTTATTTGACCTTGGCTTCGCCCAGGTTGCCCAGTCTGAAGTGTAGAGCTCCCAGGTTGTTCAGGATCTCAGGAGGAACATCAGCCTGCACTTTCTCCTGCAGGATACGTGTCGCTGTGCCGTAGGCTGACAGAGCCCCCTGAAACACACACACACACACACACACACACACACACACACACACACACACACACACACACACACAGAACTGTAAGGCACACCAACTCCCATTGCAATGGAAATGATGAGCTGAAGAGTGTCCCCGTGTGAGGCTCCGCCCACCTGTATGTCTGTTTGCTCCAGGATCTGAGCCAGCTCAATCCACGCCTCCACATCATCAGGGTACTGCTCCGTCACCTTCTTCAGGTGGCCCTACACACACACACAGACACACACACACACACACACACACAGAGACAGACACACAGACACACAGACACAAACACAGACACACAGACACAAAGACACAAACACACAAACACACAAACACACAAACACACACAAAGATTGGGTTCAGATGAGCTTGCACGGCTTGCTGGGCAGGTTGGTGGTGGCCTGTGCTCAGATGTGTCCAGGCGTGTTCAGGCCTACGTACCTTGGCGATGTCCCTCTTCTCCTGGTCGTCAGAGGTGGCGTAGAGGGAGCCCAGGATCTTCATGGTCTCGTAGTTGTTGGGGTACGCCTTCAGCACCTTCTCGAAGCACTGCGCCGCATTCTCCTTGTCCCGCCGGTAGATGTACATCTGGCCCAGGCCGAAGAACGGCAGCACGAACGTGGCCGAGGCAAACTGGGTGGCCTGGTAGTAGTACTGAAAGGCCTGGTCATAGTCCTCCTACACACACACACACACACACACACACACACACACACACACACACACACACACACACACACACAGTGAGCTGTAAGCTCTCTCCATCAGTGAGTATGGTGTACCTGGCCAGGTGTGCAGCGAGGGGGCGTGTCCTACCTGCACGTGGAAGGAGCGGGCCAGCTGGTAGCAGCTCTCAGCCTGCATGGCCTCCACCTCGGTGTTGTGGAACGCATGGAGAGCCAGGTGCTGCACCTTACTGTAGTCCTGTAAAACACACACACACACACACACACACACACACACACACACACACACACACAATGACCAACCAGCTCTGTGCTCTGCAGAATCATACATCATGGAGAGAAACACACAGACACAGACACAGACACACAGACACACAGACACACAGACACACAGACACACAGACACACAGACACACAAACACACAAACACACATCCGGTGGTGTTGTTACCTTCTTGAAGAAGAAGTGGTTGGCGAGATGGTTGAGCACCATGGGGTTGCTGGGGTCGATGGTGTAGGCCCTAGAGAGGAGCTGCACCCCGTTCTTGATGGAGTCGGCCTCCTTGTTGTTGAGCTCCAGCACAGCCAGCCCCACCAGCGCCCCCACACACTTGGAGTTGAGCTCCAGCGCACGGCCGAACGCCAGACGGGCCTTCTCCAGCTTCTGCAGCTTCACGAAGCAGTGACCCATGCCCAACCGCACCTCCGCTGCAGGGGTCAGAGGTCAGCCAGGGTGTAGAGTTCAGCACACACACACACACACACACACACACACACACACATACACACAAAGCAGTGGACCAGAGGCACCATTGCTAATAGGCCAGGGGTCAGCACTTAGACACCTCGTCACACACACACACACACACACACACACTGAGTCTGGCTATCTCAACATCCTGAACCACACACACAAACACACACACAGAGTTAAGCTCACCAGGGCATCCGGGGTTGGTTCGTAGTGCCTTCTTGTAGTAAGCCAGAGCTCCTCTGTAGTCCTTCTTATTAAAGGAAATGCAGGCCTTTCCTGTCAAGGTACACACACACACACAAAATTGCCTCAGAAAGCTGGGATGTTGTTGGTGGATGGTTACCTAGGAGACTAGGGATATTGGGGGATAGTTACCTAGAAGAGCTGTAATGTTGTTGGTGGATTGTTAGCTAGAAAACTAGGGATGTTGTTGGTGGATGGTTACCTAGGAGACTAGGGATGTTGTTGGTGGATGGTTACCTAGGAGACTAGGGATGTTGTTGGTGGATGGTTACCTAGGAGACTAGGGATGTTGTTGGTGGATGGTTACCTAGGAGAGCTGGGATGTTGTTGGTGGACTGGTTCAAGACGAAGTGGAACTGGGCGTCAGCCTGGTCCATCTTATCTCCCTCAAGCAGGCAAAAACAGGCTCTCCCCAGCAGATGGTTCTATAGCACGCACACACACACACACACACACACAGACACACACACACACACACATCAGATCTAATGCTGTGTGCTCTGCATTACTCTTCACAACACACACACACACACACACACACACACACACAAAGAGAGCAGGTGAGATCATACCTGGTCATACATGATGATCTTGTCGGCCATGGTATAGAGCAGCGTTGCCTGGGTGATGAGCTCCTTCTTGGCGTCCTTGTTCTTCTCCCGCCGCGCCTGCTGCACATAGTAGGCGGCCAGCGTGTCCAGGCACGTCATCTGGTCCTTCTCGTGGTCACGGTAGTCCAGGTTCCCATCGATACGCGCCGCCTCCAGCAGCTTCACAAAGTCCTCCGTCTTCCCCTGCTTGTAATACTCAAGCTGTGGACGACACATCAGACGTCAGACCGACCACAAACACCCACTCACCCACAGACGCACACACACAGACACAAACACAGACACAAACGCTCACAGAAACACTCACACACCCCCACTCACCCACCCACAGACGAACACTCACCCACCCACAGACGAACACTCAGACACACACACACACACACACCACCAAAGCACTCCATTTGGTAGCTGCGTGTGCTTCTGCTTGTGGATGCTGATGACCTTGCATACACACACACTGCCAAATATACACATACACACACACACTGACACACAGACATACACACTTACCGCCAGCACAATCCAGATGTGGAGCTGTGTGTGATCCTGCTTGAAGATGCTGATGACCTCCCACACATGCACACATACATACACACACACACACACACTGACGCACACACACAGACACACACACTTACCGCCAGCGCGATCCAGATGTGGAGCTGCGTGTGCTCCTGCTTGAGGATGCTGATGACCTCATCTCCCTCTGGCAGCTGGTCGAAGTCCAACTCAATCACCTGCAACACAACAGCGTGTCAGACGGAGTGGGCATCCTCGGTTAGTCAGGGTATATTTCTAGTAAGTGCAGCCGTCATTGAAAGGACGTCCAACTGATCATTCCACCATATTATATGATTATCAATACTGCCGACTGTGCAACTCCATATTATAAAATGATCGATCATCCTGACTGTGCAACTCTATAATATATGATTGTCGATACTCCTGACTGTGCAACTCAATATGGAAAGTCATACATGTACTCCACAACAGGCTCGCTGCCTCTTGATCAAAAACGCATGAAGAGAAACTTTGCAAGTGAGGCACTGTTGCGATATCGATCACTTTCATGGGTGACATTGATCAGGTTAGAACACCCACAGCTGTCGCCTGCCAACCGACTAAACTAGACGGCTACCGTACCGAGACTGAAACGTAAGCTAGAGGGATACCGAGACCGAAACATTGGATAACGCCAGCTTCCATCCCCTATAACATTAGCCAACATTAGCAAGTTGGGTAAGACGCTAACCAAGTTCGCTAGATATAATTTTATTCAACTCAGACAAAGAGTAAAGCTGAAGCCACTCACCTCATCAGTGTCCCGTAAGGGGATTTCGATAGATCCCCGAGACATTGTGGCGGGTGCAGTGGTCAATCACGCGTTCAGTCAGGATAAGTTTACTTCGTGCGCGGTTTCTCCAGCACAACTACCGTGAAATGAACCAGAGCCAATACCAGGAGAGATCACTTCCTTCTCACGGTGGAAAACATCCGGGTGAGTTTTGCACTCGAAGAGAAGGGGAAACTCTGCCCTCTAGCGACATTATGGAAGAGGAAAAAGAAAGAACCAGAAAGATGCCTTCATATGGGAACTGGAAGTGCAGGCCGCGATGTGCTAATACAGTAAACACACGGCCGTTCGGTTTTCTTTTACAGGCGGCCTCAGTTCCCAAAGATAACTACAGTGCGTCACTTGGTGCACGTGAGATTGCCGATGTGCGTGAACGGAATTTAATGAATGGATTAGCCAACATCATGATGACTTAAAAAAAAAAAAATTATTTTAAATTCTGAACTATTAAAAAAGGGGAGATACTGTGACCAATGTTAACTGTCCCTGCAGTAACCGGCACTTCTTCTTGGTCTGTATTACCCGATTCACTGAAAGGTGAAAATTACACCTAATCCAATATATTCTTGTATAGGAAAGGAAAGGAAAGATGCCCAAAGTTTATCCTGGTGGTAAGAGTGCCACATAGTCACCCTTTCCTTCATTCTTCCAGTAGTTAGTCTTTTTCTCCAATGCAAAATTACATAGAACTTCACAGATACAGGTTGGGAGGGATAGAGAGAGAGAAAGACAGAGGGGGTGAGGAGGAGACAGAGAGATGTTGAAATGTGTGTGTAGGAGAGAGATGGTGGATTGTGTGAGTAGGTTGGGAGACAGGGAGAGCGAGAGAGTGTGTGTGTGTGTGTGTAGGAGAGAGACAGAGTGAGAGAGATGGTGAATTGTGTGAGAAGGTTGAGAGGGTGAGACAGAGGGAGATAGTGTGTGTGTGTGTGTGTGTGTGTGTGTGTGTGTGTGTGTGAGTAGAGGAGAGACAGAGGGAGAGAGATGGTGAATTGTGTGAGTAGGTTGGGAGACAGAGGATGAGAGTGTCTGTTTGTGATTTGGAGAGAGGGAGAGGGAGAGAGAGTGTGTATGTGTGTGTGTGTGTGTGTGTGTGTGTGTGTGTGTGTGTGTGTGTGTGTGTGTGTGTGTGTGTGTGTGTGTGAGAGAGAGTAGGAGAGAGACAGAGGGAGAGAGATGGTGAATTGTGTGAGTAGGTTAGCCTGAATCATTTGATATGGTAAACCTGCATGCTAATTAACGCCGTCCATCAAGGCATTATTGTGGTGTGTTGTGAGGTCGCCGCTAGCAGGGCAGGAGGGATGGAGTGGGGAAGAATGTCAGCTGGTTTTGATGTTAGATTGAGTGTGTGTGTGTGTGTGTGTGTGTGTGTGTGTGTGTGTGTGTGACTGTCTCTGTGTGTGTGTGTGTGTGTGTGTGTGTGTGTGTGTGAAAGTGTGTGCGTATGTGTGTGTGTGTGTTTGTGTGTGTGTGTTCTGAGCTGCCAAACACACCTCTAAGATCCCTGAAGAGGCTTCTTAGTAGCAGCTGTGCTAACTGCTAACTGCTAACTCTGGTGATAATTTGTGGTGAGGAGCAGCAGAGAGCAGAGAGGTTCAGAGCTGAAGAACACTGGTGCTTTAGAACAGAGGGCTGTAGAGCCGGGGCAGGATAACACAGGTGCTTTAGAACACAGGGCAGGAGAACACAGAGAACAGAGGAACATAGAGAGAACTTCAGCTCTCAGCCTGGTGTGTGGGTATGGTGGCTTCTACAGTGTCTCCTGACCAAAGACTCTCCACCTGGGAAGTAAGTCTGTCTATTCAAAGGGGCGTCTGTGTGTGTGTGTGTGTGTGTGTGTGTGTGTGTGTGTGTGTGTGTGTGTGTGTGTGTGTGTGTGTGTGTGTGTGTGTGTGTGTTTGTGTGTGTGTGTGTGTGTGTGTTTGTGTGTGTGTGTGTGTGTGTGTCTGTTTGTGTGTCTCTGTGTATGTGTGTGTATGTGTTGGAGGGCCTAATTTCCGTTATCATGTTGCACTTCAAACTGATCTGTTGCTTGACTATATGCTGGGCTGAAAATGTATTGAAATCCGTCAGTGTTTTGTGTGTTCTACAGTGTGTTGGCTGGTATGTTGTGTTCTATGGTGTGTTCTATGGTATGTTGTGTTCTATGGTGTGTTGGCTGGTATGTTGTGTTCTATGGTGTGTTGGCTGGTATGTTGTGTTCTATCAGTGTTGTGTTCTATGGTGTGTTGGCAGGTATGTTGTGTTTTATGGTGTGTTGGCAGGTATGTTGTGTTCTATCAGTGTTGTGTTCTATGGTGTGTTGGCAGGTATGTTGTGTTCTATCAGTGTTGTGTTCTATGGTGTGTTGGCAGGTATGTTGTGTTCTATGATGTGTTGGCAGGTATGTTGTGTTCATGGCAGGTAGGGCTGCTCGATTATGTGAAAAATCATAATCACGATTATTTTGGTCAATATTGAAATCACGATTATTCAAACGATTAATTCTGAGTTTGAAAACATGATGCATTTATTTACTGAGAACTTTGAAATTTCCGTTAAAAATTGTATTTGTTGTGTAGGCCTACAAGCTATATGTGTCGGAATGCGTTGAACCGTCAAGGTTGACGGATCCCCATTGAAAGTGAATGATAGGTAGCTCAGTCACCTCGTAAATCCTCTCAGACATATTTTTGAGTTACAATAATGGGGGTTTGACATTGTGCAGTGCTTATTTCTCGGTAACTTTATAAAAATACAAGGTAAAAACAACCAACTTTTAGGTGCAAATGAGACCATCTACGGAGTTTGGTCACCCATCTTAATTTTTTTTTGCTTCGCTGAGACGTGACCATAATCGTGATCTGATTGGCTAGAGCCTGTGCCGTCGTGAACATCTGTCAACGGTCGATGCTGCTGATTGGCAGCTCACTGGCATGTCCCGCCTCCGGCTAGTGGCATATAACTTTGTGATGTCACACGCCAGTTTATGATTTAACTCCCTCTCGCCGCGTTGAATGCTTTTGGGGGAAAGACTGAATTACGGAAATTAATCGTTTCAAGTCAATATGAGTTTGAATATCGTTTGGCCCAAAAATTGATATCGCGATCAAAATTCGATTAATTGCACAGCCCTAGGTTCCCAACCTTTTTGACTCCGAGGCCCATCTTTTTGTATTTGTAACAGGTCGGGGCCCAACAGACACCCGCTTATTTTAGCGAATCTATATTCCATTAGGCTAATTGAATCTATAATCCATTAATTCTTATTAATAAGCGATTGTTATGTGTGAGAAAAAGCAACATCAGCACCTGCCACAGGTGGAAGCCTAGAAAGAAGTAAAAGAAAATCGAACTCTAGATATTGCATCAAAATTGTATTGTGCACCCGAAAACAACATAAATACACACAGAGAACTGAATTGCAGTAGTCCTAGGCCTATTTGTGCACAACAAGCAAGTCAGGACCCAAAAGATAGCATGTACTCAAAACAAGTGATGGAACATGTAAACAAGACCACTCAGCTAGGCCTAATTAAAATAAGTGATGCTTCAGACATGCAAACAAATAGGTTCAAATAGGTCAATATAATGATTAGAATAATTTAAATAATGAATTAAATCTGTGGCTGCAATTTATTATCAACTTAAATAGCACCAATCATTCCTGGGCAGTCGTTTGAGTTGGTAGCTGTCCACAGAAAAGCATATCCACTCCAATGATAACGCACAAAAACAACACTAATGCAACGTTACTGATGTCCGTCGAATCCTTTACATTTATGAGTAATCACTTCAGACAGCGTGTATTTTAGACACTGTTGTTTAATGGTGTATGTTTCGTGCTCTCTCGCCGTCAAGCAAGGAAAATGCGAAACACAATGTTGCCACCCGACGGTAAATCGTTAGAATAGTGTGGGTTGGCGACCATCTAACCTGGGGTTGCTTTCTGTCGGGTGCTTTGCATTAAGGTGATAACCTAAAGACGAGTTGCTTCAGTGACAGCTAAATTCAGCTTGACAAATGCTACATACAACTTTAGATTTGTCGATTGTTCCGTCATTTTGCCTCTTAAACAGAACATTTCCGTCAAACAATCCCTCAGCTCTCTCCAACTTTCACTACCGTCTCGGTCGCTTCTGCCTAACTGACTGCATGCACCACCGGTTTCTTGTCAACGCACACCGGAAGTAAACAAAATTGCGTTAACTGCATTAAAAATGTGTATCACATTAATCTCGGCCACAATAATATCATAGATGTACGCGTTAACTTTGACGTCCTTAATTAATATTATTCTCAATTTAAAATCAGTTACTTGCTCCGCAGCCCACCAATGGGGGGAAAAAAAATCTGAAATATTTTAGCGGCCCAATGATAGTGCTCCGCGGCCCACCAATGGGGTTGAGAAACCCTTTTCTATGGTGTGTTGGCAGGTATGTTGTGTTCTATGGGTGTGTTGGCAGGTACAGTATGTTGTTTTCTATCAGTGTTGTGTTCTCCTGACATTCCTAGGATTAGGCTCAGGGTCCTAGTGTGAAGTAATGTGTTATTCTCTAAAGTTGTGTTGATGATAACTTCCTGCCATGACATCATATCCTGGCCAGTGAACCCATGGCGTCTCCTGACTTTGTCCTCGGAGTGGCTGGCTTCAGGCAACCGGGCTCACCCAACACCCAGAACCATCAACCAGGCTCACCCAACACCCAGAACCATCAACCAGGCCCACCCAACACCCAGAACCATCAACCAGGCCCACCAAACACCCAGAACCATCAACAAGGCCCACCCAACACCCAGACCCTGCAGGACCAAGTCTCCCAGCTCTCTGCACACAACCCAGCAGGTATGAGTGCACACACCCACACATACACACACACACACACACACACACCCAGCAGGTATGAGTACAATAGGGGTGTCACGATACCAACATTTCAGTAGTCGGTACTAATACCAGTCAAATAACACGATTCTCGATACCAATTTCGATACCACGAAAAAGAAAAAAAAAGGATTTTCCAAGATTCCATGCACTTGAACTTGAAACATGAACTTCTTTATTAAAATATGTGAAAATAGCAAAATGTCATAAGACATACAAAACTTGTCAAATAGAGCATAGCACAACATAATAAAGTGCAATTAATGGTCAAATTGCAACAACTAGTGACCCAGACACATTCCAGACTTCCAGGCATCTTTTTATAAGGTACTGTGCAAAAACAACAACAGTGCAAAACAAAACCGTGGATATAACTGTGCAGCCATTCAGCTAACAAGATGAACATGAGTTTTGAGCTTCTTAAATGACATATTTAATACAAAATAAATCAATGTTCAGTGTGGTCACGGCGAAATTCCAGCTGTCACTCGCAAATCGTCTTATAGGCTAAATTGAGTCTATGGCATCGAAAAAATAAATAAATTGGGTAATCATGTTTAATCAAACCAATTGCAAATGTATGTGTAACTATATTAAACTAGGACATTCTGTGAATTTCCCTAGTTTAGTCATGATACTTGCTCTCTTTCTCTCTATATCTCCTTCTAACCAAGGTAGGCTATAGGCTAACGTAAAAACTACAGCATAGCTAACCTAAACCTTAAACATCATGTAACGTGTATTTCAGTATGACATTACAAAAACTAAAAAAATGCATTGTTAGGATGTTGTTAATATGAATCGAAACTCTCCTTGAGTCTTTTAAACAAATTCAGATGACGGTGTTTCAGGTGCTTTGCTAAATTGGTAAGTACTTCCTCTGTTGGTCTGAAGAACACGGTAGCATCGTTTGCATAATGTTGTAGGGTGACCAGATGTCCTGTTTTACCCGAACATGTCCTCTTTTCGAGACCTAAAAAATGCGTCCGGAAGGGATTCCAAAAGCGTCCGGGATTTTGCCTTGCCAGATATTTGTGTTTCTCTGGGTCTTTCACAAACTAGTATTACGTCTTTTGGAAAGGGTATCTCCCTTACATTCCACCTTTTTGCGCGAGCTCTGACTGCAGAGAGAACTGCCATTGGTCGACCGCCTTCCTAGTGTTGCCAGATATGATGATTATCCTCCAAAATGAGCCTCTGATACGATACGCCATTTCCAGTCTGGCAACACTTCACACCTGGCCGACTCCACTAGTTTCATCGTTCACAATAGTAAATGGCAGATCTGCGTGTGAAAAACATGTCAAAACTTGGACTGGAACACCGAAGCGTATACTGCCCCAGTCAGTTCCAAAAGAAGCGCAGCACCGATTCTAACAGCTGGCATCGGCGCTCACGGTACTTACGGTGCTTCAAAAAAATAGGCATCATCGGTGTTTTGTTATTTTAGTACCAAAAGGTATCGTAAGTATCGGTTCTCGTGACATCCCTAGAGTACACACACCCACACATACACACACACACACACACACACACACCCAGCAGGTATGGGTACACACCCACCAGAGGTTCCGCTAGAGAAAAATGTTGCCGGTCAAAATGACCGGTAGAGTTTTCATTTGCCGGTCATTTTAATAATAAGCCAGCCAAATATCGATTTCTGCTTCTAAATTAGCCTACTGAAGAAAAATGACGGCATGCGTAGCTTAAATAATAACATAATCAGGTAGTTTAGAATGCAACATGTTTATTTGCCTAAGTTTACAATGTAAAAAAACATTAATGTCTGATGCGCGTCAATAAGTGGCCTTTAATCGCAACCTGTTGTGGCGTTAAATTGAGCGCCGCAACATGGTCATTGCTCTGACTTTGTTCAATGAGAGCAGTGATTCTAAAATTATTCGACCCTCTTGTGAATCCGTTGCGTCGTCCTGCCTTTTCGCAGTGCTAACAGAACATTTTACTGTGACTATCAATTACCTCGCACCGGAACTTGTCACTCCATAACGACATAAACGCCAAACATTTCGTCTTTTCGTCTGGTGAAGCTGTTCGAACATCTAGGGCTTCAGGTATTCAGTGTTTGAAAAGTTCACGTTCTACATGAACTAGTTCAGTTCATAGTTCAT
>NC_137925.1:35674069-35689069 GCF_963457725.1 Sprattus sprattus | reverse complement strand
TTCTTTCTGCAACTGCACATTTTCCCTTTTCAAAAGCGTTTCAGTAATCTGAAGATTTTCTATGTGTGCCAACCCGTCATTAAGACGTGATAAGAGTGAATTATTCTCTTCTTTCAGTAGGTCTCTCTTTGCTTCTACGTCGTCTAATCTTTTCTTGGTGACTTTGTATGTGGCAAAAAGTCGTTGAAGGGCATTTGCAACTTTCCCTTTTTTGTGTTTTGGTATCTTGGAATAATTTTCGAACCAGGACCCTGCCCACTCGTAGGGCTTATCCTCTGCGTTCTCTATTCCGTGAAATATTCCATGCGAACCGTGTTTCGTGATGTATTGAACAATAATATCTTCCATTCTAAAGTAAAAAAAAAAAAAAACTAACAACAACAATCTCCGTTTTATGTCAATCAATCTTGGTATTATGCTTCGTATGTCACGTATTGGCTAGGCTATGACGTTTCCGTCCTAAACAATGAAATAGCGCCTTTCAACAGTCAACCGCGTACACAATTTAATTCAAATTATTTATCTTTCCCGTTACATCGGATCCTATCTCAAGCTTATGGATTTGTGCCGTAAAATCTGAATGTATGTCTATAATGCTTCATGTTCAACTACTGGCTATTATCCAGTCATTATTCGTCGGGCTGACTACAGTTCTCTCTCACTCACCAATACACCGGTTAATAATTATGCCACTGTCCGTCGCCGGACACAACTACAGTACTGAGTGTTCTTGAAATTCACAGTACTTCGGGCCTAAACCACACTACTTGTTTCAGTTACTTCAGAAACATATTCTGATACAATTCTACTACCTCACTACTAGGTTTCACGGTCTGGGCCTTTGTTTCAGTTACTTTAGAAACATGTCCTGGAGCTAGGCATATCTGACCACAGTGTGGTACTACTGGACACTATTGCTACACCACCTGCCACCAGCAGCAAGCGCTCCATCACCTTCCGTAAGATCAAGGACATTGACCATGCCCTGCTATCAAATGCTCTCTCTTCTGCCCTGACTGAGCCTGATCCTGCACTCTCACTTGAAGATAATGTACACTGCTACAACCACACTCTTCAAGATGGCCTAGACAGGTTTGCCCCTGAAAGAACGCGGCTGGTGTCCTTCCAGCGCTTAGCCCCCTGGTTCACTGACCATCTCAGAGCCCTTAAGTCGGAGGGTCGAAAAATTGAGCGCAGATTTAGGCGATCTGGCTTAACTGTCCACAAGCTGTACTTCAGAGAACATCAGAAAATGTATTCCTCTGCTCTTAGAGCTACCAGGGCATCATACTACTCCACTCTCATTGACTCTGGCCATAATAACCCAAGGCACCTGTTCTCCACTATAAATCAGATGCTCAAACCTTGCAGCTCCTCCACCAAACCTCCCTCCTCTGATGACTGCAACCGCTTCATGGACTTTTTCAAAACAAAGGTCGATAACATCAGGCGCAACATCACCCCGGGCCAACCTGATCCTCCCTTGGATCTTGCCCCCCGTGATGGCCCAGCCCTTGATCATTTTGCTGAGGTCACCCAAGCTGAGCTGTCCAGCGTTGTTTTAAAAATGAACTCCTCCACCAGCTCTTTGGATCCCATCCCTACATCTCTATTGAAAGCTTGCCTCACAGCCATTGTCCCCACTGCAACCCACATAATAAACAGGTCCCTACCCTGTAAGCAAAATGACGTCCCCTAGACGTCCTGTAATGGTCTCTCTGAACGTTCTAAAAACGTAAATGTGTATGGTTCCCGTGACAACTTTAGGACGTTTTGCACGACGTTCCAAGACCGTCCCGAGGACGTTGCGGTGACAACTGGGAAACGTTTTCTATAGGTCATGGGGACGTTATGCAGGACGTTGCAAGCACCTCCCGAGGGCATTGTGGTTACGTCTGGGGACGTGTTTCTATAGGTCCTGGGGACGTTCTGCAGGAAGTTGCAAGAACGTCCTGAGGGCATTGTGGTGACATCTGGGAAACGTGTTTTAGACGTCCTGGGTACGTTATTCAAGGATGCACCGCGGACGTAGCAGGCACGACCGTTTTTGCTGAGCTAAATGAAGAAAATAAAATAATAATAGATCGCGGAGCCGTCATTTTGCTTACAGGGCGCACACACACACAAGTTCAAGTTCATTTATTTTACACATTTCATATGATATGCATAGACACATACACAGACACACACGATTACGGGCATGGGAATTGAACCGTAAACCTTCCTATTACTAAACGAGATCGCTACCTACTGTCCTAACACTGTCTGATTACGATTGTGTCACTTTAACAGGTTTATCACAGTGTGAGACAGCCAACAAACTTTGTCTTTTTTTCCGAGGGTTTGAGGAAAAGCATATTGTAGCAATCTCAGTCACTACGCATTGAGGGTTTTCCGTAATGATTACTTTTTAAATTAACATCCATGGCACATCACGGACGTGCGGGCAGGGAGGCAGAATAACTAGCCAAACTAAGAATGATGAAATAAAATAAATATGAATGCTTCTTTACTGATCTGTGCTATAAATGTAATGTCTGCATGATTCCAATACAATGCATACATAGGAAGGTGACCAAGTGTCTAGCTTTAACATATTGAGCTTACCATAGGCCTTCAAAGATGCTGCAACAGAACGAAGAGCTCACCGGTCAAATTGTCTGATTGGAATTTCTTTAAAAATCCCGTCTCGCAAGCAGAATCTGGATTTGACAACAATTCTAATATTTAGGCCTATAAAGCAAACGTGCACTGCCGTTATTATGTTTTAAAGGAACAACCTAATCTGCCGTTAGAAAGTTATTTAACAACACGCATATGCTGCATTTTAAATAAAGCGCAAACCCTCGGTTTCAAACGAGGAGCGAACTGAGTGAGAAGGATCCAACATGGCCAAGCAGACTAGCCTTAAAAGCTTTTTTTCAGAGGCCAACTGAACTGAACAACAGTGATGAGGGTAAACCTTCTGACGAGGATGAACCTGTCCTGTAATACCTGCAGTGTTGCGCGTTTCCTTTTATTATAGGCCTACTGCGCGCCGAAGAGCCGCGAGCGGTATTGCAGACAGATTTTGAAAAATTATAGCACTCGCAGCATATTGAAAATTGGAGCTTTGAACTTAGTTCATGTAGAAAGTGAACTTTCCAAACACTGAATACCTGACTCATTGAACAGAGCAATGACCATGTTGCGGCGCTCATTTTAACGCCACAGCAGGTTGCGCTTAAAGGCCACTTATTGACGCGCATCAGACATAAATGTTTTTGTTTCCCATTGTAAACTTAGGAAAATAAACATGTTGCATTCTAAACTACCTGATTATGTTATTATTTAAGCTATGCAGGCGGTCAGTTTTCTTCAATAGGCTAATTTAGAAGCAGAAATAGGTTAGATATTTGGCCGGCTTTTCATTAAAATGTCGGTCAAATGAAAAACATTTTTCTGGTTCAGAGAGGACCATCAGAGGACGTCAAGGGGACGTTTTGGAAGGACCAAATGCGAATGTCCCGCAGAGGACCACAGGTAAAGGTTACGGGGACGTTTTTAAAGGACTTCCTGGGGACTTATGCTGAGTGACCAAATTATAACGTTCCTTAGTAGTCCGTTTTAAGGCTCATGCGAACGTCGCGCAGAGGACCTGCAGGTAAAGGTTACGGGGACGTTTTTAAATGACGTCCTGGGGACGTGTGCTGAGTGACCAAATTATAACGTTCCTTAATAGTCAGTTTTAAGGCTCATGCGAACGTCACGCAGAGGACCTGCAGGTAAAGGTTATGGGGACGTTTTTAAATGACGTCCTGGGGACGTGTGCTGAGTGACCAAATTATAACGTTCCTTAATAGTCCGTTTTAAGGCTCATGCGAACGTCACGCAGAGGACCTTCAGGTAAAGGTTACGGGGACATTTTTAAATGACGTCCTGGGTACGTGTGCTGAGTGACCAAATTATAACGTTCCTTAATAGTCCGTTTTAAGGCTGATGCGAACGTCACGCAGAGGACCTGCAGGTAAAGGTTACGGGGACGTTTTTAAATGATGTCCTGGGGAGGTGTGCTGACAGACCAAATTATAAGGTTCTCTAAAAGTCCGATTTAAGACTCATGCGAACGTCACAGAAGGACCAAACGTAGACTTGCTACGAACGTCAAAAACGTTCTGGTAACGTCCTCTAGCGAACGTTGTGGCGGGGACCAATTGGGGACGATTGGGGACCTTGCGAATGTCCTGTTAACGTCCTGGGGACGTTCCCTGTTTGCGGGGTATCTACTGGTGAAGTTGCCCCCTCCCTCAAACTGGCAGCCATCAAACCTGTGCTTAAAAAGCACAATCTGGACCCTGAGGACCTCTCAAACTACCGTCCCATCTCAAACCTCCCCTTCCTAGCAAAGGTCCTGGAAAAGGTTGTCTCCCTCCAGCTGCATAACCATCTCCACTCCCACCAGCTTTATGAATCCTTCCAGTCTGGTTTCAGACCTTCCCATAGCACCGAAACTGCTTTGGTGAGGGTGGTAAATTACCTCCTAATGTCATCAGACTCTGGCTCACCCAGCCTACTAGTCCTGCTGGATCTAAGCGCCGCTTTTGATACAGTGGACCATAATATCCTGTTTCGGCGCCTCCAGGAGGTGGGAATTACAGGCACTGCCCTGGACTTCTTTTATTCCTATCTCACAGGACGACAGGAATATGTTGCCCTTGGCAATATCACCTCCAGCATTAGGTGCGTTACCTCCGGTGTCCCCCAGGGGTCAGTCCTGGGGCCCCTGCTTTTCTTAATTTACATGCTACCCCTGGGAAACATACTTCGAGGTCATAACATCCCATTTCACTCCTATGCAGATGACACACAAATCTACATCCGAACTTCACCCGACAAACAACAGGCACTATCACAGACTACCAAATGCCTGGATGACATACAGCACTGGATGAGCAACAACTCACTACAGCTAAATGGTGGCAAATCTGAAGCCATTCTTATTGGCACGCCCCACCAAATTAAAAAGGCCGGTATCACCCAAATCACCATAAATGACCACCCCACCCCTCTCTCCTCACTCGTCACAAACCTTGGTGTCAAGCTGGACTCTTCATTGTCCTTTGATGCACACATCAAATCCATCTGCCAAACTTCATTTTACCACCTAAGAAACATCTCAAGGCTGAGACCCTCTCTTCCCAAACATGCTGCAGAAAAGCTGGTGCAGGCATTCATCAGCTCCCGTCTGGACTGCTGCAACTCTCTGCTGGCAGGTCTTCCAGCAAAAACCATCCAGAGGCTGCAGTATGTTCAAAACAGTGCTGCCCGGGTTCTCACCAAGACAAGGAGATCCGAACACATCACCCCAGTCCTCCACTCCCTCCACTGGCTTCCAATCAACCAGAGAATAAACTTCAAAGTCCTACTTCTAGTTCACAAGGCCATAAACACCACCGGTCCGGCCTATCTCCAGGATCTCCTCACCCCTCATCTCAAACCAAGGACTCTTAGGTCTGGACAAGCAAACCTTCTTTCAGTTCCCCGGACAAATATGTCCAGAATGAGAGATCGTGCCTTCTCCTCGCTGGGGCCACGACTCTGGAACAAGCTCCCGGAGAACATTAGGGCTTTGGACTCCATCACTACTTTTAAATCCCACCTCAAAACCCATCTTTTTATTTCTGCCTTCTCCTAAAGTCCTGGTTTCTGTTTTTTCTTTTATTTCTTTTCTGTATTGTTTTGAATGCACTGTTTTAAATTGCTATTGTGACCCTGTTAAGCACCTTGAGACATCTTTGTATTGTGAAAGTGTGCTATACAAATAAAATGCATTATTATTATTATTATTATTATTATTATTATTATTATTATATTCTGATACAATTCTACTACCACACTACTTCGGGCTGATTCAGTTACTTTAGAATCTTTAGAAAAATTGCAGAGAGCTAACCCACAACTGGACACCTCCTGCTTATTAATGGAACAAAAGACATGAAACAGATTATTTCTATTCTTAAACCTCCTTTCTAGGTTGTTTTAAACGTGCAAATTTCCTGAAAAAAAAGGTTTTTAGTAGAATACTTACCAATTTCCCTCTTCTTTTTTTTGAAATTGCAAGATGGGCTGGCTCGCCAATTGTAAGAAATGAAGAAAGTTTCTTTGTTTCTGATGCAGCAATCTTTATTCCAGTAATGTGCAGTGACGAAGCAGCCTTACTCCGGATTTCAGCGGTGTAGCACTGAATAACAAGCATTCACAATTCTAGGCATATATACTGTTTTAAGACCACTCATAGGCCTCTAATGTGAATGAGCTAGGCTTGTAATGCAAACAGGTCTGGCAACCTTTTGTTGTGTAGTGGTATATGATAATCTGGTTTCTCTGTCTGAGATGGTTCTCAATGGCCTCCCCCATTCACATACTATGATTAATTGCAGTCACTCACACCTCAGTTTGCTTCCTGACCCCAGGTGTCTGAGGAAATCCAGTGTGGTGACTTTTCCTTTGTGACCATGATAAGATAACCATTTTGGGTATTCTGCTGGTGGTCACAGCAGCTGCTTGATCATGAATCTTACAATATAAACTAACCTCAGCGATGTCTTCCAAAGTGTCAACTCTGGTCTTCATGTATGCTTGCTTGATAAGTCCAAAGCCGCAATCAGGGGAGAATTTAGTGTGGCCAGCAATGAGGAAGTGGATGTCAATTGTGTCGTGAAGCTTGTGTCCAACACGCCAGGCAGCATACCACAACATGAAATTGTTTTTGTTTTGGCCACTGCACAATGAAGATCCACATATCTTTCTCCAACGCCAAAGTTGTTGAAGAAATGATGCATGTAGCTTATGACTTCATGGCTTCCCTAACTTGCCGACATGCCTTCATCAATCAGGAAATTTACCTGCTTCTGCATCCCTTCACAGGAGACACCAAAAAGGCCACATTTTCGTGGAGTCAGGAAATACATTGGGCCCGGCTGCAGAGGATTTGAGGGAAAGTGTATCTGTAGAAGACAGAGGGAGAGAGGGAAAGGGGATTAGATTAAGACATGTGACATTTGATTAAGCCATTGTACAGTAACCAAATTGCCATTCAAAGGACATTTAATAAAGTGAAGTGAAGTAAATGATGTGTGATAAATAGTACCTGCTGTGCAAAGTCAAAGCTATAATGCATCCTGATGTCTTTGCTTGCTGATGGGGAGGGTCCGAAAGACAGCACATTAGATTCATTACATGCCTGTTTGCAGGCAGTAATCAAACCGTTGTAGAAAGTCCTCTCATTTTGCACAAGGTTGAGATGATGGACTTGCTTCAGGACCACTTCAGATTTTCTTTCATCTGGGACGTTTGCACTTCGTATCAGCTGCTCGTTATTGTTTTGACACTGCCAGCAGAGATCTGTACGTGACCTGCAGCTTCTGATGTGTGGGAGAAGCTGTGTCCACAGTGATTTGAAGCTTGATAGACAAACTGCAGGCTCACCTAAAAAACAGATGTTGCTTATGGTTAATTATACTTTAATTGCTAATCATTAAATCATGAAAATCATCGAAATATTTTTTTAGACTTACCAAGCTTCTTAGCAGACTTCACGTAGAGACGCCAAACTGAGGCCATAGTCACATGGGTCGGGAGCAACTTCACATGCCAGTCCTTATGGCCAGGATGTCGGCCAGGCAGCATGATGGAATTGATTTCTGCATAGTTTTTTATGAAATCCACAACGGTGTGGATTACTTCTCGGCTGATGAACCTGGCTGTATGTGACAGTATGCGCTTCTTTCTCAGCCGTGGTCTCGCCCTCAGTCTGTTGAGTGTCTAAAGGCCTGTTTTGAATGTACGGACTGGGATGTGTTCACAGTGGCCTGTGGTGATGACCTAGATCAATTAGTTGATGTAACATGTTCTTATGTAGTGTTCTGTAGAGACATGATTATTCCATGCAAAAAGGTTACAATTTACTCAAATAACAAGCCTTGGGTCACAAAATCAGTGAAAGCCTGCATACAGGCCAAGAGACATGCTTTCAAACATGGGACTGACTGCCTCTGAACTGTATACAGCCACCAAGGACTTGAAAGTTGAAATCCTCAGAGCTAAACAAGATTACAAAACAACTGTGGAAAATGAAATGGTTGCTAATAATTTGGGTTCCGCCTGGTCATGCATGAAATCTATTGCAGGTATTAGTAACCCGAAGAATGTGAGAAGTGTCATTTTAGAAAATTTTGATTCAGATTCTGATCTTGCTGATGCTCTTAATACTTTCTTTTGTCGTTTTGATACCTATGATTTCAGTACAGAAATACAGGAGCTTGGTCTTAATTTAGTAGATCAGAATCATTTTGAAATAGTGAAGGATGCTGTTGAAAAAGCCTTACACTACACTAATGCAAACAGGAGCTGTGGTCCTGACAACATTTGTGGTAAACTCCTCAAGCTATGCTCCAAGGAGTTGTGCACAATTTTCCACCATATTTTTAATAAGTCTCTACAAACCCAGCACGTACCAAAATGTTGGAAGGATGCTATTATTGTTCCAGTTCCTAAGACAAGGTGCCCCAAAGTACAGAATGATTTTAGGCCTATTGCTCTGACCTCTCTTGTCGTGAAAACCTTTGAAAAATTAGTAAGAAATGTAATTTTAAGAGAGACTCAGTCCGATATGGACCAATTCCAGTTTGCTTATAGGCCACGAAGAGGCGTTGAAGACGCAACTGTATCTTTGACAAACACGCTTTTTAAACACCTGGAAGGTAAAGGAACACATGCCCAACTTTTATTTATTGATTTCTCTTCTGCTTTTAATACGATTCAACCCCATATTTTAATAGAAAGACTTTTAGACCAATTTAATCTGGGCAAAAATCTTTTGGGCTGGGTGCTACATTTTTTAACCAATAGGACACAAAGAGTACAGGTCAACGGAGTACTGTCTGACCAGATGTGTACCTCCACTGGATCCCCTCAAGGCTGTGTTCTTTCCCCTCATTTGTTTATTCTCTATACTAATATGTGCCAGAGTAGCAGGGAGGGCAGATTCATCTTTAAGTATGCAGATGACTCTGTGATTGTCAGCTTGCTGAGGGACGATGAGAAAGGCCATGGTCCAATTGTCCAGGACTTTGTGGATTGGTGCGAGCAGTCCTTTCTTCAACTTAACATCTCAAAAACAAAAAAATATGCATGTTGACTTCAGGAAACTCACCAATGACAAGGAACAAATCAGCATAAAAGGTCAGGCAGTGGAATGTGTTGAAAAGTACAAATATCTTGGGACAATCATAGACAGCAAATTTTCTTTTGTGGAAAACTGTGAGGCCGTCTATAAAAAGGCAAACCAACGTCTATACTGCTTAAGGAAGCTGTCATCTTTTCACATTGATAAAAAGATGCTCACTATGTTTTATAGATGTTTTATTGAATCCATCATCTCATTTAGCCTAGTGTCCTGTTTTGGCAACTTACCCCTAAAGAACAAAAACTCCCTGAATCAGATTGTGAGGTGGGCCAGTAAAGTAATTGGAGAGCCCCAACAAAACTCAGAATGCCTTTTTAATGGGCAGTTACTGAGACTAGCTGAGTCCATCTTGGATGATCCATCTCATCCACTACATGGTGAACTCCAGTACCTCCCTTCTGGCCGTAGGTTCATGATACCCATGTGCAAAACCAAAAGGTATAGATCAAGTTTTGTCCTCTCAGCTATTAAGGCCCTGAATAGCAATTGTAAGAATATGATATCCTGTCAGGAGCAGCCATCTTCCATCTAGGCCTGTTTATTAGTGTGCTTGCCCGAAGGGAAGCACACTATTGTTCTTCGTTTTTTACTATTTTTTTTATTCTAGTAGTTTTTCTTGCAGCTAACTACTCCTCGCCCGATTGAGATAGAGACGCCGTTCAAACACCAAAACGTCCGGCCCGATCTCCTTGGTACTCCGCGGTACTCCTTACCACTCCTTTTTTATTCCTCTTTTTCCATCACCTTTTTTCTCCATAGACTTGCATGGCAGAACTTTGAGGCATTATGAGATCATAATAGGCTCATTAAACTGGCTTGCACCTGTGATTCACTGACAACTCTCACTGACACCTGCGCACGGTTCCTCTTCTCTCTCTGTCCCTCTCCATTCAACTGTATAACTAGGAATATTAAGAGACACCTTCCATACCAGGGCTCTACTCACTCATGCATACTCACTCATGTTTACTCACTCGTGCATACTCACTCATGCATACTCACTCCTGCATACTCACTCATGCATACTTACTCATGCATACTCACTCATGTTTACTCACTCATGTTTACTCACTCATGCGTACTCACTCATGCGTACTCACTCATGTTTACTCACTCATGCATACTCACTCATGCATACTCACTCATGTTTACTCACTCGTGCATACTCACTCATGCATACTCACTCATGCATACTCACTCATGCATACTCACTCATGCATACTCACTCATGCATACTCACTCGTGCATACTCACTCATGTTTACTCACTCATGCATACTCACTCATGCATACTCACTCATGCGTACTCATTTGTGCATACTCATTTGTGCATGCTCATCCAGCAGGGAGAGCTGGAGAGCTGACACCTGCCCCAATTCCAAGGCACTTGTTCTCTCGGTCATGGCCGCAACAGAGCAAGCACACTCTCGCAGTTCGTTCACGAAACGCATTCTAGTTTATTTATTTATTGTATCATTTATTCTACCAGAGCATTTGTTTTGTTCTGTGTGTCTGTTTGTTTGTCAATGTTTGGTTTGTTATTTTCCTGTCTGTTGTCCTGTGTCACTGTCATTGTATTGTCTGGTGCTGTTGTGCAAGCTTTCTACTTTTCACCTGCAAACAAATCTACCTCCGGGTATCAATAAAGTTACCTTACCTTACCTTACCTTACCTTACCTTACCCCATTGTCCTCATAGTGTTTGATAATATCAGTCAGGTTGTTTTTTCCAATTCTGAAAAGGGAACAAAGAAGTTTTACATCATGGGTCATGCTAACAGGCACCGTCACCCGACTGTATTAATGAGAGTTTGTGATGCTAATTATCTAGCAACTAGCCGTCACATTCAATTCAACGCTAACAGGCCCATTTGCACCTTACTCTGAATGTAATCATACAAACTATCCTCCGATGCCCACATTACTAGCCAAAAAAGGGAAACAAAGCAGTTTAACATCATGGGTCATGCTAACAGGCACCGTCACCCGACTGTATGTATTCATGATAGTTTGTGATGCTAACTATCTAGCAACTAGCCGTCACATTCAATTCAACACTACCAGGCCCCTTTGCACCTTACTTTGGATGTAATCATACAAACTATCCTCCGATGCCCACATTACTAGCCAAAAACCTCCCATTATAGCTTAGTTTCGATGTGCATCATCATTTTTGCATAGCAGGGATTGCAATGTAAATTATGACTACTTACGCCATGAGGAACTGGAAAGTATTTCTGCAGACTTCATTGCCTCCGATGAAATACGTGGTCCGAGGGCACTTTCTTTTCGCCTGAGGCTTTTTGGTGGATCTAGTCATCTCCGAAGTAACTTGCAATGTCCTGCCACTCTCTCTCGGCTGCTAGAGAATCACTCCGTATGTTGTACATAAGCTCTGGAGAAAGTTTGTTGCTACACGAATGTCTCCCGAGGAGAGAGTTCTCCTTTCTCCTTGCGTTGCATTTGCAGTCAAAGTTACGGATTTTCTACATTTCGTCTTTCTCCCCTTCAAATGTTACCGTAGAGATAGCGTCTGATATGTCACGCTCCAGCTCCTCTGCTGCAAGGCCGAACGATTCTTCCTCGTCTTCGTCGTCGGCTAAGGTCAGCTGTACACTAGGGATGTTCTCCAGTTTGATGAAATCGCGTTCGTCATCTGTGCCCTCATCTTCAGATTCAGAAGTCAGATTGCCATCTGGATAACCAGAAGCATCCGGCTTTTCGCAGAAGTACTCCCACAGAGTTGTAATGTAAGCACCACGGTTGAGCTCCTCTGCAACACAGCTTGCTTGATCCATCTCTGTTCAATGTTTTCCACGAGAAATGGAGCGGTGGTGTAGAGGCTGTATAAGTAGCCATGTGTATCGCTTGTAACGTGCAGCTGATTGGTCGAAAAAAATAACAAAAGCCGATCCTGCAGTTCATATGGAAATTAGGTAACACCCCCCAAGCGCCACAAGAGTGAGGCGTAATTTAACCGAAACTGTACCAATTTCAACGACAAAATGTATACTTTTAAGGTAACCAATACTGGTATCTGAAACATGGAGTGGCTTCTTCATGACTTCAACTTGCACATTCTGTTACGAATTGGGGTTGGGGTGTGTGAACTCAACTGCACGACTCAGACACAAGGGGTAGATAGAAGAATACACTTTTACTGTCCAGGGTTCGGTACACAGTTAGGCAGTCCAGAGCAGGCAAACAAATCCAAAAGGGCAAAGGCAATAGAGAAATCGAAATCCAGTCCAGGGTTGGCAACACGAGAAAACTTAATTACTACTGTGAACACGGAGGAACACTGAGAACACTGAGAACATTGAAAATACTGAGAACACTGGGAAACAACACGCAACATTAATGACGAACCAGCAACGAGAGACAATAAGACAAACAAACCAGGTGATTATTGAGAACAGGTGAGGGGTGGAGACACGGACAACAACAAGGGCACATGGAATACACAAACAAACACAGGGAAGCACATGGTGAAAAGCACATGTTGGAAACCAGGAAGTACGATGACTAGACAAAGGAACAGAGATCACATGACACACAAGGGAGACCAACTAATACACAGAACAAGCAGAATAACAAGGGTAAACAAACACAAAAGAAGGAACACGTGAGAACACAAGGGATACATACAATGAAACAAGACAGGGACAGAGCACAGACCTCACACATTCTGCAAAAAAACGAAAATCACTAATTTTGAAAAAAAAAACTTTAATTGTGTTTTACTCGAAATCGTCTCGGCCGACTTGTTCCCCCTTTTCGCGTACCGGGTCACATATATACACACACACATATATACACACACACTCTCTCTCTCTCACACACACACACAAACACACACACACACACACAAACACCCCTACAAGACACTTATATTGGCTCGGTCACAGCCAGTGCAACATGGATGTTTATTTATCACCTGACTTTCTTAAAACAGAGGAATAGATGCATAACCAGTGCTTTGGTTTTGCTCCTTTAGGTAAAAGAAAACGAAAACTTGAAAGCCCAGCTGAATACCATTGAGGAAAAGGTACTATATCATCATGAAACTATCATTTAACAGTAATATTCATGACTTCAAGAGTGTTATTTCCCAAAGCAGGTCTACTGGGTCCTCTACACATCCAAATACTCACATCAGAATTCCATTCTCAGAGGTTCCTGGGAAGGCTCTGCTCGGACTGGGAGGCCTTGGAGGGGCTAACTGGAGTGGACAGGGAGGGGCTAATTGTTTGTGGGGGGTGGGGTTTGCTGTTTTCAGAATGAGAGGTGGAGTCTGGAGAGGAGTATGGCTGAGGGGCAGCTGAACAAACTGAGGAAGGCCAACGCTCACATTAAGGTGAGAGCTTTAACAGCACTTACAACACTTTACCGCACTTTATACCACTCACCACACCACACTAGCCAAAGCAAGGGGTTTGCATTAGGTAGCTTTTTTCAGGTTTGAACCACTGGGGGGAATCCCGTGGCCAAAAAGATGGTGCCTCCATCGACTCTACCTGAAAAATTTGAGTGTGTGTGTCAGTGTGTGTGTATGTGTTTGTGTGTGAGTGTGTGTGTGTGTGTGTGTGTGTGTGTGTGTGTGTGTGTGTGTGTGTGTGTGTGTGTGTGTGTGTGTGTGTGTGTGTGTGTGTGTGTGTGTGTGTGTGTGTGTGTGTGTGTGTGTGTGTGTGTGACGGATACAGTATACATACTATACTATACGGATATACAGCCGCGGAAATGCTCCCAGCTTAAAAACCTGCCCACGATGACATTCGTGAATTACTGCTGAAAGCACAGTGTACATAAAGTCAATATTCGTAGTTTGCTGTATCCGTATAGTATAGAATAGTATATACGTATATCAGCTGTATCCGTATAGTATAGTATATACAGCCGCGGAAAAAATTAAGAGACCACTTCAAAATGTTCAGTTTCTCTGGTTGTACTATTTATTGGTATGTGTTAGAGGAAAATGTACATTTTAGTTTTATTCTATAACCTACTGACAACATTCCTACCAAATTTCAAATAAAAATATTGTCATTTAGAGCATTTATTTGTAGAAGAATGACAATTGGTCAATATAGCAAAAAATATGCAGTTTTTTCAGATCTTGAATAATGCAAAGAAAACAAGTTCTAATTCATTTTAAAACAACACAATGCTAATGTTTTAACTTAGAAAGAGTTCAGAAATCAATATTTGGTGGAATAACGATGATTAACAATCACAGCTTTCATGTGTCTTGGCATGCCCTCCACCAGTCTTTTACTTTGCCTTTGGGTGACTTTATACTACTCCTGGCGCAAAAATTCAAGCAGCTCGGCTTTGTTTGATGGCTTGTGACCATCCATCTTCCTCTTGATCACATTCCAGAGGTTTTTAATGGGATTTAGGTCTGGGAATTGGGTCCAGGGTCCTGAACAGGGTCCTGATCTGGTGGTTCTTCATCCACACCTTCACTGACCTGGATGTGTGGCATGGAGCATTGTTCTGCTGGAAAAACCACTCCTCAGAGTTGGGGAACATTGTCAGAGCAAAAAGAAGCAGGTTTTGCTTCAAGGACAACGTTGTACTTTGCCTGGTTGAGGTTTGCAAAAGACCATAAAGATTGAACCAAAGAGGAATGGAGGTCATCTTCTAAGGTCATCTTCTCTGATGAGTCCCATTTTCAGCTTTGCCCAACACATGGTCGTCTGATGGTTACACGGAGACCTGGAGAGGCCTACAAGCCACAGTGACTTGCACCTATTATGAAATTTGGTGGAGGATC
>NC_137925.1:35666569-35669069 GCF_963457725.1 Sprattus sprattus | reverse complement strand
CCACACTGACATCCCAAGCCAAGGAAGTCAGACCGCGCACACAGACGCAACTCCAGGAGCTCAAACGCTACAGACTTTAAAGACTCAAACTTTACAGACTCAAACTCCAGAGACAGGAACTCAAACTTTACAGACTCAAACTCCAGAGACAGGAACTCAAACTTCAGAGACAGGAACTTCAACTTTACAGACTCAAAGTCCAGAGACAGGAACTCAAACTTCAGAGACAGGAACTCAAACTTTACAGACTCAAACTCCAGAGACAGGAACTCAAACTTTACAGACTCAAACTTTACAGTCTCAAACTCCAGAGAAAGGAACTCAAACTTTACATACTCAAACTTTACAAACTCAAACTCCCGAGACAGGAACTCAAACTTTACAGACTCAAACTCCAGAGCCAGGAACTCAAACTTCAGAGACAGGAACTTCAACTTTACAGACTCAAACTCCAGAGACAGGAACTCAAACTTCAGAGACAGGAACTCAAACTTTACAGACTCAAACTCCAGAGACAGGAACTCAAACTTTACAGACTCAAACTTTACAGTCTCAAACTCCAGAGAAAGGAACTCAAACTTTACAGACTCAAACTCCAGAGACAGGAACTCAAACTTCAGAGACAGGAACTTCAACTTTACAGACTCAAACTCCAGAGACAGGAACGCAAACTTCAGAGACAGGAACTCAAACTTTACAGACTCAAACTCCAGAGACAGGAACTCAAACTTTACAGACTCAAACTTTACAGTCTCAAACTCCAGAGAAAGGAACTCAAACTTTACAGACTCAAACTTTACAAACTCAAACTCTAGAGAAGGGAACTCAAACTTTACAGACTCAAACTTTACAAACTCAAACTCCAGAGAGAGGAACTCAAACTTTACAAAAAGCAGGATGGCCAAAAGCCGCAGCCTTGGCCATTGAGCAGAGCGGGGTGGGTGGGGCTACTGCAGTGGATGGAAGAGTGGGTGTGGCTACTGCGGTGGATGGGAGAGTGGGTGTAGTCTCCCACGTGGCTGCAGACGTGCTGCTGGACTTCCTCCAGAGGATGGAGGCAATGGTGGGGCACGCCCTACAGGCCGCTCAGCGCCTGACAGAGGGGGGCAGGAGGGTGGGGGAAGTCAGACGCTGGATGGAGGAGCTCAAACACAAACATCACATGACCCAGCACAACCAATCACAAGACAACATGACCCAACTCAACCAATCACAAGACAACATGACACAACCAAACCAATCAAAAGACAACATGACCCAACACAACCAATCACAAGACAACATGACCCAACACAACCAATCACAAGACAACTTGACCCAACTCAACCAATCACCAGACAACATGACCCAACTCAACCAATCACAAGACAACATGACCCAACACAACCAATCACAAGACAACATGACCCAACTCAACCAATCACAAGACAACATGACACAACACAACCAATCACAAGACAACATGACCCAACACAACCAATCACAACAAGACATCACTCAAGATCCAACCAACCAACTCCAGAAAAATCTACATACAAGTCAACATGACTTAACTCAGAACATCCCTAATACAAATCCAACACCACACACACAAACTAACACACAACTCAACCCAACACCACACACACACACTTACACACAACCCAACCCAACACCACACACACACACTAGCACACAACCCAACCCAACACCGCACACACACACTAACACACAACCCAACCCAACACCACACATTAACACTCAACTCAACCCAACTTCTCACACACACACTAACACTCAACTCAACCAAACACCACATACACACACTAACACTCAACCCAACCCAAAACCAAACACACACACTAACACTCAACTCAACCAAACACCACAAACACACACTAACACACAACTCAACCCAACACCACAAACACACACTAACACACAACCTAACCAAACACCACACACACACACTAACACACAAGCCAATCCAACACCACACACTTACACACAACCCAACCCAACACCACAAACACACACTAACACACAACCCAACCCAACACTGCACACACAAACACACACTAAAACACAACCCAACCAAACACCACACACACACACTAACCCAACACCACACACACAAACTAACACACAACTCAACCCAACAGCACACACACACAGTAACGTACAACCCAACCAAACACCACACACACACACTAACACACAACTCAACCCAACAACACACACACACAGTAACGTACAACCCAACACAACACCACACACACACACTGACACACAACCCAACCACGCACCACACACACACACTATCACACAACTCAACCCAACAGCACACACACACACTACCTCACAACTCAACCCAACAGGACACACACACACTAACACACAACTCAACCCAACAGCACACAGTCACATCACACACACATCCATCCTGCCTAACCCCTCCCAGCTGAGTCTCGCCGACACCAGCCAGACCCAACACAACGAGCCCAGAGCAGAGGTAGAAATA
>NC_137925.1:35654069-35661569 GCF_963457725.1 Sprattus sprattus | reverse complement strand
GTATGGTGTGTGTGTGTATTTGGTGTATGCGTGTGTGTCTGTGTGTATTTGGTGTACATGTTGTGTGAGCGTGTGTGTGTCTGTGTTCATTCGGTGTGTGTACAGAGTTTAATCTTGTCTGTTTGCATTTTTCCATTTTAGTCCAGAAAAGTTGGCCTTCAGTATTCTTCTTCTGTATTGAGCTAGTGGTTTCCTCTTTGTCTTTCACTTTCTTTTATTTCTCTCTTTTTCTCTCTCTCTCTCTCTCTCTCTCTCTCTCTCTCACTCTTTCTCACACTCTCTGCGTTTCCTGTTATCTCCATGGTAGCGGAGAGCTTCTTCCTGTGTGTGCCCTCAGCCCCACAACCAAATTTAAACAAATCAGGCACGTCGTCACGGTTACATAAGAGTGGGGGAGGGGGCACTGTGCTTGTTCTCATGAGCGGGAAGGGGGGGCTCTCCCCCAGAGACCCACCACAGATTCACAACCCTTGACCTCTGTCATGTGATGACAGGATAGACAACCTCAAATAAAACTGCCCTGGCCAAGGAGCAGAGAGAGAGGGAAAGAGAGAGGAGGGGGGAAGGGAGGGGGAGAGAGAGGAGGATAAAAGAGAGGGAGAGAGGAGGGAGGAGGGAGGGACTGAGAGAGGAGCGGGAAAGGGAGGGAGGGAGAGAGGAGGGGGTAAAGGAGGAAGAGCGAGAAAGGAGGATAGAACAGAGAGAAGAGGGGGAATGGAGGGAGAGAGAGGAGGACAGAAAAGAGGGAGAGAGGAGGGGGGAGGGAGAGAGAGAAAGGAGTATAGAACAGAGGGAGAGAGAGAGAGGGGAAGGGGGAAAGGAGGGGGAGAGAGGAGGACCGAAAAGAGGGAGAGAGAAAGAAAGGAGGGGGAAATGAGGGAGAGCGAGGAAGATAGAAGAGATGAAGAGAGGATGGGGGAGGATGGATAGAGAGAAAGGAGGATAGAAGAGGGGGAGAGAAGAGGGAGAGGAGGGGACAAGGAGAAAGAGGGAGAGAGAGCAAGAGAGGGAGAGAATAAGGGGAGAGAGAGGAAGAGAAAAGAGAGTGAGGGAGAGAGGGGGAGAGAAGAGAGTGAGAGAGAGAGGAGGAGGGAAGAGAGAGCTCTAGATGAGAATATGTGTGTGTTGTTAAATGCTGTGAGTTTTATTGTGTATTGTGCATTCAATTTTGGAAGTGGTTATAACACACCTCATCACCTCATAACACACATCATAACCTCATAACACACCTCATAACATCATACCACACCTCATAACACACCTCATTACATCATAACACACATCATTACCTCATAACACACCTCATAACATCATAACACACCTCGTAACGCACCTCATAACACACCCCATAACCTCAAAACACACATCATTACATCATTACACACCTCATAACCTCATAACACACTCCATAACCTCATAACACACATCATAACATCATAACACACCTCATAACACACCTCATAACACACTCCATAACCTCATAACACACATCATTACATCATAACACACATCATAACATCACAACACACCTCATAACCTCATAACATCATAACACACCTCATAACACACCCCATAACCTCATAACACACATCATTACATCATAACACACATCATAACATCATAACACACCTCATAACCTCATAACATCATAACACACCTCATAACACACCTCATAACCTCATAACATCATAACACACCTCATAACACACCCCATAACCTCATAACACACATCATTACATCATAACACACATCATAACATCATACCACACCTCATAACCTCATAACATCATAACACACCACATAACACACCTCATAACCTCATAACATCATAACACACCTCATAACACACATCATAACATCATAACCTCATAACACACATCATTACATCATAACACACATCATAACATCATAACACACCTCATAACCTCATAACATCATAACACACCACATAACACACCTCATAACCTCATAACATCATACCACACCTCATAACCTCATAACATCATACCACACCTCATAACACACCTCATAACATCATAACACACATCATAACCTCATAATACACCTCATAACATCATAACACACCTCGTAACGCACCTCATAACACACCCCATAACCTCATAAAACACATCATTACATCACTACACACCTCATAACCTCATAACACACCCCATAACCTCATAACACACATCATTACATCATAACATACCTCATAACCTCGTAACACACCCCATAACCTCATAACACACATCATAACATCATTACACACCTCATAACCTCATAACATCATAACACACCACATAACACACATCATAACATCATAACCTCATGTTACACCTCATAACATCATAACACATCTCAAAACACACCTCATAACATCATAACACACATCATAACCTCATAACACACCTCCTAACATCATAACACACTTAGTAACCTCGTAACCTCGCAACACACCTCATAACCTCATACCATCATAACACACCTCATAACATCATAACACACTTCATAGCCAAGGAGCAGAGAGACAGAGGGAAAGAGAGAGAGAGGAAGGGGGAAGGGAGGGGGTGAAGGAGTAAGAGAGAGAAAGGAGGATAAAAACAGAGAGAGGAGGGAGAATGAGGGAGAGAGAGGAGGACAGAAGAGAAGGAGAGAGAGAGAAGAGGAGGACAGAAAAGAGGGAGAGAGGAGGGGGAAGGGGGGGAGAGAAAGGAGGATAGAACAGAGGGAGAAAGAGAGAGAGGAGGGAGAATGGAGGGAGAGAGGAAGGGGGAAAGGAGGGAAAGGTAGAGGAGGATAGAAGAGAGGGAGAGAGGAAGGGGGAAAGGAGGGAAAGGTAGAGGAGGATAGAAGAGAGGGAGAGAGGAAGGGGGAAAGGAGGGAAAGGTAGAGGAGGATAGAAGAGAGGGAGAGAGGAGGGGCAAGGGAGAGAGAGGAAGATAGAAGACAGGGAGAGAGGAAGGGGGAAGGGAGGGAGAGAGAGAGGAGGTCAGAAGAGAGGGAGAGAGAGAGGGGAGGGGGAAGGGAGGGAGAGAGAGAGGAGGATAGAAGAGAGGGAGAGAGGAGGTGGAAGGGAGAGAGAGAGAAGGATAGAAGGGACGAGGAGAGGAGGGAGAAGGGAGGTAGAGAGAGAAAGGAGGAGAGAACAGAGGGAGGGAGAGAGAGAGGAGGGAGAATGGAGGGAGAGAGAGGAGGAAAGAAGAGAGGGAGAGAGAGGGGAGTGGAAGGGAGGGAGAGAGAGGGGGGATAAAAGAGAGGGAGAGAGAAAGAGGAGGATAGAAGAGAGAAAGAGAGAGTATGGGGGGAAGGAGGGAGAGAGAGGATGAGAAAGAGAGTGAGAGAGAGCGAGAGGGGGAGAGAAGAGTGTTAGAGCGAGGAGGAGAAAGAGAGTGAGAGAGAGGGGAAGAGAAGAGTGAGAGAGAAAGGAGGAGGGAAGAGAGTGCTCTAGATGAGAATATGTGTGTGTTGTTAAATGTTGTGAGTTTTATTGTGTATTGTGCGGTCAGTTTTGGAAGTTGTTATAACACACCTCATAATCTCACAACACACATCATAACATCATCACCTTATAACACACCTCATAACACACCTTCTAACCTCATTACACACCTCCTAACACACCTCACGACCTCCTAACACACCTCATAACCTCATAACACACCTCGTAACACACCTCACAACATCATAACACACCCCATTAACTCATAACACACCTCATAACACACCTCATAACATCATAACACTACTCATAACCTCATAACACACCTCATAACCTCACAACATCATAACACACCGCAAAACACTCCTCAACACACCTCATAACATCTTAACACACCTCATAACCTCATAACACACCTCATAATATCATAACATCCTAAAACACCTCATAACACACTTTATATATCCCATATAGCTCATGACAAATAATACACTCATCAATCATCAGCAATAATCTCACTAACAACTCAATAATAAACTCATCAATCATCAGCATCTCACACACACACACACACCCCAAGTCTGTAGAGAAACTCTGTTTTCTGGGCAGTATCCTGCAAACTTAACAACCATAGATGATTGCATTGCACATCGCATCGTTCAAGCTACCGTTGCCACACCAAACTTCTGGATGTGGCATTAGGTGGCAGGACAAGGTTTCTAATGTCAAGGTCCTAGAGCATTGTGGTGTCCCCAGTGTGGAAAGCCAGATCATCTAGGCGTAGCTTCGTTGGGTAGGACATGTCTCCAGAATGGCAAATACAAGAACACCCAAAGCGGTTCTCTTGAGTCGGCTAAACTGTGGGAAGAGATCAGTTGGCAGGCTGAGGTTCAGATACAAGGATACACTCAAACACCTCAAGAGAAGAAGAGTCAACCCTGATACCTGGAGAAGCACTGCCCAAGTAGAATCAACCCTGATACCTGGACAAGCACTGCCCAATTAGAATCAACCCTGATACCTGGACAAGCACTGCCCAAGTAGAATCAACCCTGATACCTGGAGAAGCACTGCCCAAGTAGAATCAACCCTGATACCTGGAGAGGCACTGCCCAAGTAGAATCAACCCTGATACCTGGAGAAGCACTGCCCAAGTAGAATCAACCCTGATACCTGGACAAGCACTGCCCAATTAGAATCAACCCTGATACCTGGACAAGCACTGCCCAAGTAGAATCAACCCTGATACCTGGAGAAGCACTGCCCAAGTAGAATCAACCCTGATACCTGGAGAGGCACTGCCCAAGTAGAATCAACCCTGATACCTGGAGAAGCACTGCCCAAGTAGAATCAACCCTGATACCTGGACAAGCACTGCCCAATTAGAATCAACCCTGATACCTGGACAAGCACTGCCCAAGTAGAATCAACCCTGATACCTGGAGAAGCACTGCCCAAGTAGAATCAACCCTGATACCTGGAGAGGCACTGCCCAAGTAGAATCAACCCTGATACCTGGAGAAGCACTGCCCAAGTAGAATCAACCCTGATACCTGGAGAAGCACTGCCCAATTAGAATCAACCCTGATACCTGGACAAGCACTGCCCAATTAGAATCAACCCTGATACCTGGAGAGGCACTGCCCAAGTAGAATCAACCCTGATACCTGGAGAAGCACTGCCCAAGTAGAATCAACCCTGATACCTGGAGAAGCACTGCCCAATTAGAATCAACCCTGATACCTGGACAAGCACTGCCCAAGTAGAATCAACCCTGATACCTGGAGAAGCACTGCCCAAGTAGAATCAACCCTGATACCTGGAGAAGCACTGCCCAATTAGAATCAACCCTGATACCTGGACAAGCACTGCCCAAGTAGAATCAACCCTGATACCTGGAGAAGCACTGCCCAAGTAGAATCAACCCTGATACCTGGAGAAGCACTGCCCAATTAGAATCAACCCTGATACCTGGACAAGCACTGCCCAATTAGAATCAACCCTGATACCTGGAGAAGCACTGCCCAAGTAGAGTCAACCCTGATACCTAGAGCTGCATTGCCCAATTAGAATCAACCCTGATACCTGGAGAAGCACTGCCCAATTAGAATCAACCCTGATACCTAGAGCTGCACTGCCCAATTAGAATCAACCCTGATACCTAGAGCTGCATTGCCCAATTAGAATCAACCCTAATGCATGGTAAAGCACTGCCCAATTAGAATCAACCCTGATACCTGGAGAAGCACTGCCCAATTAGAATCAACCCTGATACCTAGAGCTGCATTGCCCAATTAGAATCAACCCTGATACCTGGAGAAGCACTGCCCAATTAGAATCAACCCTGATACCTAGAGCTGCATTGCCCAAGTAGAATCAACCCTGATACCTGGAGAGGCACTGCCCAATTAGAATCAACCCTGATACCTGGACAAGCACTGCCCAATTAGAATCAACCCTGATACCTAGAGCTGCATTGCCCAAGTAGAATCAACCCTGATACCTGGAGAAGCACTGCCCAATTAGAATCAACCCTGATACCTGGAGAAGCACTGCCCAATTAGAATCAACCCTGATACCTGGAGAAGCACTGCCCAATTAGAATCAACCCGGATACCTGGAGAAGCACTGCTCAAGTCCATGCGACGTGGCCATCATATGCAGCGAGGGTGTTTTAGGTCTTGGAGGAGAGACGCTTTGGACTACTCAATGAGAAACGTGCAAAGAGGGAGACCAGTAACAAGAAGCCCTTTGCACCAATGTAGCACCTGTAACAGTGTGTGTGTGTGTGTGTGTGTGTGTGTGCATGTGTGTGTGTGTGTGTGTGTGCATGTGTGTGTGAGTGTGTGTGTATTCCGGGTATTGTACATAATGGTTGTGATTGTTTCTCACAGTTTAACTTGTAAGGCACCACTTCTACTGTCTGACTGTTGACTTGTGTGTGTTTTGTGGATATGTGTTTGTGTGCATGTGTGTGTGTGTGTGTGTGTGTACGTGTGTGTGTGTGTGTGTGTGTGTGTGTGTGTGTGCATGCATGTTTGTTGGTCAGTTGCAGCATACAGGCGGCTCACACACCTGCGCTTCCAGTCCTCTGCCCGGCGGCACACACACCTCTTCAGCACAGCCGGCAGGTGAGAGAGGTGTGTGTTGTGTGGGTATGTGTGAGTGTGTGTGTGTGTATCTGTGTGTGTGTGTTTGTGTGTGTGTGTGTGTGTGTGTATGTGTGTGTGTGTGTGTGTGTGTGTGTGTGTGTGTATCTGTGTGTGTGTGTTTGTGTGTGTGTGTGTGTGTGTGTATGTGTGTGTGTGAGTGTGTGTGTGTGTGTGTGTGTGTGTGTGTGTGTGTGTGTATCTGTGTGTGTGTGTTTGTGTGTGTGTGTGTGTGTGTGTATGTGTGTGTGTGAGTGTGTGTGTGTGTGTGTGTGTGTGTGTGTGTGTGTGTGTGTGTGTGTGTGTGTGTGTGTGTGTGTGAGTGTGTGTGTCCCTTTGACCAGGGGTTAGTATTGACTCTGAAATGACCTGCTGTACTAAGCTGAGGGTACTGCAGGAAAATGAGACTGAAATAGGAAAGATAATGTTGGAAAAAACGGTCCAAAGTGCACTATGTTCCTGTGTGTGTGTGTGTGTGTGTGTGTGTGTGTGTGTGTGTGTGTGTGTGTGTGTGTGTGTGTGTGTGTGTGTGTGTGTGTGTGTGTATGTGTCTGTGTGCCTGTGTGTACTATCTACTATCTTTACTGACATGTTTGATGATCTCTCTCTCTATTCCTCTCTCTCTCTCTCTCTATCTATCTATCGCTACCCCATCATGTTCCTCTCTCCTCACCAGGCTGTCCTTCAGAGTGGAGTGAGGGTGTTCCTGAGAGTGTGTGTGAGAGTGTTCCCGAGAGTGTGTATGTGTCAGGCGTGTCTGGAGAAGGACAAACTGGAGTTCCGTCCTACAAGAAGGAGGCAGGGCCTCACAGCGAGAAACACGAAGCAGGGTCAGTTCCATCCCTGTGTGTGTGTGTGTGTGTGTGTGTGTGTGTTATGACATTTCTGTGTCAGGTGAGACTGTGCAGGAGC
>NC_137925.1:35621569-35644069 GCF_963457725.1 Sprattus sprattus | reverse complement strand
GGTATATAAAGACACCTGTCTTGGGGCAGAGGATCGGACGCCAGAGGGAGAGGGTCTACCGGCCCAGGCAGACCTACCTTGCTTTGACTGAGGAGGAATGTAGGCAAAAGCTACGCCTAACCCATCAGGCTGTTACTGATATCTGCCATCTCCTGGCAGATGAGCTGGGGACAGACGCACACTCTCCCTATGCCCTCCCCGTTGCGGTGAAAGTGACAACGGCACTGCATTTTTATGCGTCTGGGTCGTTCCAGCACCCCCTCAGCTCTATTGGAGGCATTTCACAGTCTTCAATAAGTTCGGCTATACATGCAGTTACGTCAGGTCTAGTCCGACATGCTGGGGAATTCATACAATTTCCCGTAACACCCGACAGCCAAGAGAGAGCTAAGCAGGCGTTCTGGGAGAAGTATGGGTTCCCTGGCGTCCTTGGCGCTATAGACTGCACCCATGTTCAAATACGTGCCCCCCCAGTAAACGCACTGATTTATGTAAACCGCAAGGGAACACATTCTATAAACATCCAAACCATTTGCGATGCCACTTAACATGTCCGTCACGTTTTTGCCAACCATCCTGGCTCAAGCCACGATTCGTTCATTTTGGCAAACTCATCAATTCCGGCCCTTTTCGAGGGGAATCCTCCATTTGATGGGTGGCTGTTGGGTGACAACGGCTACCCATTAAAAACCTGGCTGATGACGCCCTTTATCAACCCTGCAACAGTGCGCGAAACTAATTTCAACACAAAACACACACACACACGTATAGAGCGCACATTTGACATTATAAAAATGCGCTTCAGGTGTTTGGACAGGTCAGGTGGTACTTTCACAGCATTCTTTGCATTCTTTGTGGCATGTTGTGTTTTACACAACATTGCCATGAATCATGGATGTGACAATGACATAAACGAGGATAGATTAGAGGACTTTAGAAGACGTGAGGTTGAACTGCATGTGCCGATGCCATTAAACCGAAATGCCCCAGCAGCAGCACGAGAGAGGAGAGCTCAACTTTCAGAAGCGCTACTTCCTCTATAATGATGTAAGAAAACCATTGCCATCTCCAGTATTGCTTGAGCAAATTGCAATATTATTACCATGCATACATAACCTAGTGATTCAGTGAGGGTGAACCCAAAACATCGGAAAGTATGTTTTTGTGACTTTTATTTCAAATATGTTGCCACCAAAAAACGAATGCTAGTAACTGAAAAAATACAAACGAGAAATGAAAAGTAGAAACATTTCTTCAAACAAGCATGAGAAAATATTGCCGTGATTGTTTCTGGTAACAGACGTTCTGGTGGCCTCGCGGTCTTCCTCCCGGTAATTCCGCCATTACGATAACGAGCCGCTATGGAATATGCGCTCCGCGCTCTTAAAGGGAATGTGAGATGACGCTCTGATTGGTTTATTGCATATTACGCCCAAACCACACCTATGGCTGAGTAACCTCCTTTGGACCAACCCATTTGACACCTGCGCTGGGAGCAAGTGTGTTTTTTCCGCCGTTAAAATAGCAACTGCGCCATAGAGCCGCCCACACAGATACTTGCGTTTGGCGCCGTCCTACTTGCGTTTCTGATCGGCAAGATAGGGCCCTGTGTCTCTCTCTCTCTGCCTCTTTCTCTCTTAGGGCCTGATTTACTAACAGGATTGCGCCCATTTCAGGTGTAAAATAGCGGTCGTAAACACAAAATGGTATTTTCAAAGGAGGCGCATTTGAGTAGAAGCGCATTTTTACGCTTTGTGGGTGTAAACCGCAACGAGCTGGGAGGGAATAAGAAACGTGGGCGTGAAGCGCAAATATATGGGAGGAGAGAAGTTAAGTGCGCCTAATGATGTATTGCGTGGTATTTACTAAAACTGCCTGGCGAGCGCACGTCTCTAATTTGCGGGCTAATTCTCCGCCTCATAAAAGCACGTCTTAACCAGGAAGCGCATTTCCATTGAGTCTGAAAACGTTGATATGGGAGCAGTTTTAAGAGCAAGGCGAAGAAAGAAGACAGAGACAGCGCACAGAAATAATTTTTTCAACTCGTATAACACTTTTTCAGTTAAGCGAACCACAAATCATTAGACGGTACAGGTTAACCAGCCACGCAATACTTCAATTACTGGACCAGATCAGAGAGGACATCGAACCCTTCACCCAGCGATCACATTCCATTCCATCAGTTGTTAAACTCCTGGCAACATTTGCAAATATTGGCCTCCGATAATTTCAAACAGTTATAGCATCTGCAGTTGGTATATCTCAGCCTTCACTCAGCCAAATATTCACCCAGGTACTCGACGCATTGCTACGGCGCACTGGTCAATATACATTTCCCCACTACGATAGCTGAAATTAAACTTTCCGAACGTAATTGGAGCCATTGATTGCATCCACATGCAAACAGTCCCACCTTCAATCCACGAACACATTTCCTGAAACAGAAAGCACACATATTCAATGAATGTCCAGGTCATATGTGATGCCAACATGACCATTACTAATGTGGTAGCAAAATACCCTGGATCTGTCCATGACAGTTTTATCTTCCGCCATCTATCCATGATTGAGCAACGGTGATTTTGGAGAGGCCTGGCTACTTGGTCAATGTATTTGTTTCAGTGGGGATATATTTTAGTGAACCCATGTCCCTTGTAGAACTTATTAATCTCGCCATGTACACATCTATATTGTTATAATAGACAGTTTATGCATTAATGCCACCAATAGCATATTCTTTATAATCGTGTTCTTGTAAGCATCTCGATTTCTCCCGTCTTTTAACGGTGCGCTAAATAATGATTGCCCAGCGTGGATCTGGTTTGATAAATACCGCGGAAAATGCGCAAAACCACCTTGCGTTAATGTGCGACCGCAGATTAAGCTGCCGTCGCAATGTTAGTAAATCAGGACCTAAAGGGCGGAGTAAGCACAGATTGCCCAGCGCGGACCTGGTTTGATAAATACCACCGAAAATGCGCAAAAACGCTGTGCGTTAATGTGCGACCGCAGATTAAGCTGCGGTCGCAATGTCAGTAAATCAGGCCCTTAGTCTCTCTCTCTGTTCCTCTTTCTCTCTTAGTCTCTCCCTCTCTTCCTTTTTCTCTAAGTCTCTCTCTTCTTCTTTCTCTCTTAGTCTCTCTCTTCCTCTCTCTCTCTCTTCCTCTCTTAGTCTTTCTCTCTTTATTGTCATAAACATTCATGTACAGTGTTCCCAAGCAGAAAGTTGATTTCAAAACTAAAAAACAACAACAATAAAAGAAAAAGAAACAACAAAAGAGAAACCAAAACAATCAACATAGTGTAAATGGTGAAGGTCATGGCAGCCGGTGACAAACTGAGCAGCCAGTAAGGGAGTAAAACTAGTTTGTCTCTCCATCTCTCTCTCACCATCTCTCTCTCCATCTCTCTCTCTCCATGTCTCTCCATCTCTACGTCCATCTCTCTGTCCATCTCTCTGCCCATCTCTCTCTCTCCGTCTCTCTCTCCATATCTCTGTCCATCTCTCCTTCCATCCATCTCTGTCTCTCCATCTCTCTCTCCATGTCTCTCCATCTCTCTCTCCTAATCTCTCTCTCTATCTCTCTGCCCCCCTCTCTGCCATCTCTCTCTTTCCATGTCTCTCGCTCCATCTCTCTCCCTCTCTCTCTCCCTCCCTCTCCGTCTCCATCTCTCGCTCTCCCTCTCTCTCTCCCTCTCTCTCTCCCTCTCTCTCTCTCTCTCCATCAGGCTCTGCGGTTGGTGGAGTGGAGGCCCAGTGAGAAGAGGAAGGTGTCATCAGGGACGCTCTCCCCACGCCACGCTCAGACGGCGGCACTGAAGAAGGCCTCCTCGTCGGCCGCGGTTACGCCTGAGGAGAGCCTCTCCCCCTCACCTGCCACAGGTGTGGCCAAGCCCGTGCCCCGCCCCCCCACACAGCAGGCTCCCTGCACCGCGGAGATCAAGACCATGGGCGCCTTCCCCCCCCTCATGCGCGCTGTCTCCTGGGATACGGTGGGCACCCTCAACCTGCGCAACGAATCACAGAGCCCCGCCCACATAGAGGAGGAGGAGGAGCCTATATCAGCCCTGCCCTTCGGTAAGGGGTCAGGTTACAAGGACTTCCCTGTTCCGGCTGCTAACGTCCAGAAGATGTCCAAACTCAGAGAGGTGAGATTCTGTGCTATCACTTACATGCACACACACACGCACACACACATATCAGTTTTTGTATTTTCCGTTGCCGGGAAAGAAAGTTTTTGACATTGTCCTGCAAGTGGGTCCTCAATAGCTCACTAGGTTAATCTAAGTCTGCCGAACCACGACCCGGGGTCAATCCCCGAAAATGACACTCTTTTGCACACCACAAAATAATGTGTGTGTGTGTGTTGTGGCATCATGAGAGGCGTTACCACTGAGCGGGGTGTAGGGCAGTGCGTAATCACTGGACAGAGCAGGCAAAAATGCTTTCAAATGAGGAATTTGGTTTATTAACTAACAAAAAGTCAAACATAAAACTTCTTCAAAAGTCAAAACAGTTGCTCCAAACTTAAATCATACCAACGGTGGTCTGTCCCCACTCTCTACTCTTTTCAAACTCGTTCCTGCTCAGGTGCCAACCTACTCTAACCATTTGCACCTGAGCTTGCAATCAGTGACCTGACCTTCCTAGTCCCCAGAGCACCTCCCCAGGGTCCTAGAGCCTGCCCCGTATAGGCCTTTTGAGGTAATTCACTCCCATTCCAACCTAGTGGAACCACCAGCCCAGCTTGTGGTACCACATACCCTTCCCCTCAACTTCATGCCCCTCCCGGGAGGTTAAAGAAGGGCTTAATTCGATTATCCAAAGCTAAGCACAAAACCACCTTACATAACACTTTTCAGGACCCCAATAGGTTATTTAACAACAAAACACAAAATGTCCTTCCCACCCCCCCTCTTCATTGAGGGTATTTTCCTTTTTTTTTTTCTTTTTTTTAACAATTATCAAGTCCGTTTCTTCCCTGTGTCAGTTCCCAGTTTGTCTGTCCAGCTTCTTTTTTCCTTGGAGTCTATCCATCCCCCTTCCGGTCGTGGACCCTCTGTCTCTTTTGCTCGTTCTGAGCGTTCAGTCTCTGTGCATCAAGACGTGCCGCGGGCTCACCATAGCCCTCAGTTTCGCTGTTGGTGGACTTCTTGACCCTGCTGGAGTAAACACTGGAGTGCTCTTCCTCACCCAACCGAAGGCTGCCATTGGCCAGAGACCAGCCCACCTGTACCTCATGGATGTCGAGGTTCTTGCTGCAGCTGTGCTTCACTGGAATCTTCTCAATGACCATTTCGAAGCTAGCTTTGCCCTTGGCTGCGCTGTATTTGCCTTCTTCAATTAATTCAAAGGGGCCCCTCTCTTTGGAAGTTTCGACTGTGGGACATGCTACTACCACTCTGTGCTGGTAGCCGGTGAACAGGCACATCTCTCTCCTCTCGGCAGCGGCAGCCACGCTTGTCTGGTCCCCCTCTTCACCGAGGTCGGCATCATCGTCTGTGTCATACTCCTCACCACCAGCTTCATCGACGGCATCATCATCATCTTCATCAACAGTAACTTTGTCTATAGCATCTTCAACCTCACAGTCACTGTCATACTCTTCATCATCATTGACATCATTTTCACCAACATCAACATCTTCAACACAGCCGTGACGGTCATACTCTTCATCGACATAATGTTCATCAACATCGAAATCTTCATCATCACCGCTGTCATACTCTTCATCATCGGCACATTCATCATCGCCCCCTAGGACCACCAGCTCTTTGGTGCTGGCCAGCGTTGCTGCCCCTTCTTCGGCAATCTCAGGCAGGGCCTCCCAGACCTGGTCAGCTTCAGGCTGCACCATTTGAATCACGGCAGAAAGCATTTCTCTTACCTTCTGCCCTTCAGCCCCTTGTTGGTTCTTGAACACCTCTGCCGGACGTTTCCCTGGGGCAGTCATTTCAAATGCTGCGGCCCTGCTCATCTGAGTTAGCCTCTCCTGGACTCTCTCAAACATCTCATCAGACCGGGCGTGCTTCTTCGCAACCTCCTGTAGGTCAGCTTCAGACGGATTGTCCATCCGCTGCATCTGTAGCAAGGCTGCACTGGTCTCCAGCTGGGCCGTCTGGCTCTCCAACAGCATCTTCACCAGTTCCTCCATTTCGTTTTTTTCGTTCAGCTTGTGTGAAGTCCTGGAAAAAGTTTCACCAAGCTGTCGATTCCTTCACTTCTGCTCATTAGCACCTACGCCCTCTTGCCCGCATTCTCCACCACATGTGGCATCATGAGAGGCGTTACCACTGAGCGGGGTGTAGGGCAGTGCGTAATCACTGGACAGAGCAGGCAAAAATGCTTTCAAATGAGGAATTTGGTTTATTAACTAACAAAAAGTCAAACATAAAACTTCTTCAAAAGTCAAAACAGTTGCTCCAAACTTAAATCATACCAACGGTGGTCTGTCCCCACTCTCTACTCTTTTCAAACTCGTTCCTGCTCAGGTGCCAACCTACTCTAACCATTTGCACCTGAGCTTGCAATCAGTGACCTGACCTTCCTAGTCCCCAGAGCACCTCCCCAGGGTCCTAGAGCCTGCCCCGTATAGGCCTTTTGAGGTAATTCACTCCCATTCCAACCTAGTGGAACCACCAGCCCAGCTTGTGGTACCACAGTGTTTGTTTACATGTGTGTGTGTGTTTTGCAGGAACACAAGTTGATGCGGAACAACAGCATCTCTGCCTCAAAGCTTCCTGACCTGTCTGAGAATGCTGAGCAGGAGAGAGGTGCGTGTGTGTGTGTGTGTGTTTGTGTTTATGTTTGTGTGTGTGTTTGTGTTTGTGTGTGTGTGTGTGTGTGTGTGTCTGTGTGTGTCTGTGTGTGTGTTGGTACCCCACATTAGAACATGGCTTCCTTGATTTATCTCCTGCTCCCCAGGCCCCTCCCACCGCCCTGCCCCTGACTCCGCCCAAGAGGAGGAGTCTAAGGAGAAGACTGACGTGCTGCCCAGCATCTCTGATGTCATGCTGCGTAAACTCAAAATGCACAGGGGCCTGCCGGGCTGGTGAGGTTTTACACACACACACACACACACACACACACACACACACACACACACACACGCACGCATGTACAGAAACACACACACACATGCAGGCATGCACAGAAACACACACATACACACATGCACACACGCAAGCACACACACTTGCTATGATGTGTAGAGGAGTGAGTTTGTATGACGCTATGATGTCTAGAGGAGTGTGTGTGTGTGAGTGTGTATGACGCTATGATGTCTAGAGGAGTGTGTGTGTGAGTGTGTGTGACGCTATGATGTCTAGAGGAGTGTGTGTGTGAGTGTGTATGACGCTATGATGTCTAGAGTAACGTGTGTGTGAGTGTGTATGACGCTATGATGTCTAGAGGAGTGTGTGTGTGTGTGAGTGTGTATGACGCTATGATGTCTAGAGGAGTGTGTGTGTGTGTGAGTGTGTATGACGCTATGATGTCTAGAGGAGTGTGTGTGTGAGTGTGTATGACGCTATGATGTCTAGAGTAACGTGTGTGTGAGTGTGTATGACGCTATGATGTCTAGAGTAACGTGTGTGTGTGAGTGTGTATGACGCTATGATGTCTAGAGGAGTGTGTGTGTGAGTGTGTGTGACGCTATGATGTCTAGAGTAACGTGTGTGTGAGTGTGTATGACGCTATGATGTCTAGAGTAACGTGTGTGTATGAGTGTGTATGACGCTATGATGTCTAGAGGAGTGTGTGTGTGTGTGAGTGTGTATGACGCTATGATGTCTAGAGGAGTGTGTGTGTGAGTGTGTATGACGCTATGATGTCTAGAGTAACGTGTGTGTGTGAGTGTGTATGACGCTATGATGTCTAGAGGAGTGTGTGTGTGTGTGTGTGTATGACGCTATGATGTCTAGAGGAGTGTGTGTATGAGTGTGTATGACGCTATGATGTCTAGAGGAGTGTGTGTGTATGAGTGTGTATGACGCTATGATGTCTAGAGGAGTGTGTGTGAGTGTGTGTATGACGCTATGATGTCTAGAGTAACGTGTGTGTGTGAGTGTGTATGACGCTATGATGTCTAGAGGAGTGTGTGTGTGTGAGTGTGTGTGACGCTATGATGTCTAGAGGAGTGTGTGTGTGTGTGAGTGTGTATGACGCTATGATGTCTAGAGTAACGTGTGTGTGTGAGTGTGTATGACGCTATGATGTCTAGAGGAGTGTGTGTGTGTGAGTGTGTGTGACGCTATGATGTCTAGAGGAGTGTGTGTGTGAGTGTGTATGACGCTATGATGTCTAGAGGAGTGTGTGTGTGAGTGTGTATGACGCTATGATGTCTAGAGTAACGTGTGTGTGTGAGTGTGTATGACGCTATGATGTCTAGAGGAGTGTGTGTGTGAGTGTGTATGACGCTATGATGTCTAGAGTAACGTGTGTGTGAGTGTGTATGACGCTATGATGTCTAGAGGAGTGTGTGTGTGAGTGTGTATGACGCTATGATGTCTAGAGTAACGTGTGTGTGAGTGTGTATGACGCTATGATGTCTAGAGTAACGTGTGTGTGAGTGTGTGTGACGCTATGATGTCTAGAGTAACGTGTGTGTGTGAGTGTGTATGACGCTATGATGTCTAGAGTAACGTGTGTGTGAGTGTGTATGACGCTATGATGTCTAGAGGAGTGTGTGTGTGAGTGTGTATGACGCTATGATGTCTAGAGGAGTGTGTGTATGAGTGTGTGTGACGCTATGATGTCTAGAGTAACGTGTGTGTGAGTGTGTATGACGCTATGATGTCTAGAGTAACGTGTGTGTGAGTGTGTGTGACGCTATGATGTCTAGAGGAGTGTGTGTGTGAGTGTGTATGACGCTATGATGTCTAGAGTAACGTGTGTGTGTGAGTGTGTATGACGCTATGATGTCTAGAGGAGTGTGTGTGTGAGTGTGTGACGCTATGATGTCTAGAGTAACGTGTGTGTGAGTGTGTATGACGCTATGATGTCTAGAGTAACGTGTGTGTGTGAGTGTGTATGACGCTATGATGTCTAGAGTAACGTGTGTGTGAGTGTGTATGACGCTATGATGTCTAGAGGAGTGTGTGTGAGTGTGTATGACGCTATGATGTCTAGAGTAACGTGTGTGTGAGTGTGTATGACGCTATGATGTCTAGAGTAACGTGTGTGTGAGTGTGTATGACGCTATGATGTCTAGAGTAACGTGTGTGTGAGTGTGTATGACGCTATGATGTCTAGAGTAACGTGTGTGTGTGAGTGTGTATGACGCTATGATGTCTAGAGGAGTGTGTGTGTGTGAGTGTGTATGACGCTATGATGTCTAGAGTAACGTGTGTGTGTGAGTGTGTATGACGCTATGATGTCTAGAGTAACGTGTGTGTGAGTGTGTATGACGCTATGATGTCTAGAGGAGTGTGTGTATGAGTGTGTGTGACGCTATGATGTCTAGAGGAGTGTGTGTGTATGAGTGTGTATGACGCTATGATGTCTAGAGTAACGTGTGTGTGAGTGTGTATGACGCTATGATGTCTAGAGTAACGTGTGTGTGAGTGTGTATGACGCTATGATGTCTAGAGGAGTGTGTGTGTGAGTGTGTATGACGCTATGATGTCTAGAGTAACGTGTGTGTGAGTGTGTATGACGCTATGATGTCTAGAGTAACGTGTGTGTGTGAGTGTGTATGACGCTATGATGTCTAGAGGAGTGTGTGTGTGAGTGTGTGTGACGCTATGATGTCTAGAGTAACGTGTGTGTGAGTGTGTATGACGCTATGATGTCTAGAGTAACGTGTGTGTATGAGTGTGTATGACGCTATGATGTCTAGAGGAGTGTGTGTGTGTGTGAGTGTGTATGACGCTATGATGTCTAGAGGAGTGTGTGTGTGAGTGTGTATGACGCTATGATGTCTAGAGTAACGTGTGTGTGTGAGTGTGTATGACGCTATGATGTCTAGAGGAGTGTGTGTGTGTGTGTGTGTATGACGCTATGATGTCTAGAGGAGTGTGTGTATGAGTGTGTATGACGCTATGATGTCTAGAGGAGTGTGTGTGTGAGTGTGTATGACGCTATGATGTCTAGAGGAGTGTGTGTGTGAGTGTGTGTGACGCTATGATGTCTAGAGTAACGTGTGTGTGAGTGTGTATGACGCTATGATGTCTAGAGTAACGTGTGTGTATGAGTGTGTATGACGCTATGATGTCTAGAGGAGTGTGTGTGTGTGTGAGTGTGTATGACGCTATGATGTCTAGAGGAGTGTGTGTGTGAGTGTGTATGACGCTATGATGTCTAGAGTAACGTGTGTGTGTGAGAGTGTATGACGCTATGATGTCTAGAGGAGTGTGTGTGTGTGTGTGTGTATGACGCTATGATGTCTAGAGGAGTGTGTGTATGAGTGTGTATGACGCTATGATGTCTAGAGGAGTGTGTGTGTATGAGTGTGTATGACGCTATGATGTCTAGAGGAGTGTGTGTGTGTGTGAGTGTGTATGACGCTATGATGTCTAGAGGAGTGTGTGTGTGTGAGTGTGTGTGACGCTATGATGTCTAGAGGAGTGTGTGTGTGAGTGTGTATGACGCTATGATGTCTAGAGGAGTGTGTGTGTGAGTGTGTATGACGCTATGATGTCTAGAGTAACGTGTGTGTGTGAGTGTGTATGACGCTATGATGTCTAGAGGAGTGTGTGTGTGAGTGTGTATGACGCTATGATGTCTAGAGTAACGTGTGTGTGTGAGTGTGTGTGACGCTATGATGTCTAGAGTAACGTGTGTGTGTGAGTGTGTATGACGCTATGATGTCTAGAGTAACGTGTGTGTGAGTGTGTATGACGCTATGATGTCTAGAGGAGTGTGTGTGTGAGTGTGTATGACGCTATGATGTCTAGAGGAGTGTGTGTATGAGTGTGTGTGACGCTATGATGTCTAGAGTAACGTGTGTGTGAGTGTGTATGACGCTATGATGTCTAGAGTAACGTGTGTGTGAGTGTGTGTGACGCTATGATGTCTAGAGGAGTGTGTGTGTGAGTGTGTATGACGCTATGATGTCTAGAGTAACGTGTGTGTGTGAGTGTGTATGACGCTATGATGTCTAGAGTAACGTGTGTGTGTGAGTGTGTATGACGCTATGATGTCTAGAGTAACGTGTGTGTGTGAGTATGTATGACGCTATGATGTCTAGAGTAACGTGTGTGTGAGTGTGTATGACGCTATGATGTCTAGAGTAACGTGTGTGTGAGTGTGTATGACGCTATGATGTCTAGAGTAACGTGTGTGTGAGTGTGTATGACGCTATGATGTCTAGAGTAACGTGTGTGTGAGTGTGTATGACGCTATGATGTCTAGAGGAGTGTGTGTGTGAGTGTGTATGACGCTATGATGTCTAGAGGAGTGTGTGTGTGAGTGTGTGTGACGCTATGATGTCTAGAGTAACGTGTGTGTGAGTGTGTATGACGCTATGATGTCTAGAGGAGTGTGTGTGTGAGTGTGTATGACGCTATGATGTCTAGAGTAACGTGTGTGTGAGTGTGTATGACGCTATGATGTCTAGAGTAACGTGTGTGTGAGTGTGTATGACGCTATGATGTCTAGAGTAACGTGTGTGTGTGAGTGTGTATGACGCTATGATGTCTAGAGGAGTGTGTGTGTGTGAGTGTGTATGACGCTATGATGTCTAGAGGAGTGTGTGTGTGTGTGAGTGTGTATGACGCTATGATGTCTAGAGGAGTGTGTGTGTGAGTGTGTATGACGCTATGATGTCTAGAGTAACGTGTGTGTGAGTGTGTATGACGCTATGATGTCTAGAGGAGTGTGTGTATGAGTGTGTGTGACGCTATGATGTCTAGAGGAGTGTGTGTGTGAGTGTGTATGACGCTATGATGTCTAGAGTAACGTGTGTGTGAGTGTGTATGACGCTATGATGTCTAGAGTAACGTGTGTGTGAGTGTGTATGACGCTATGATGTCTAGAGTAACGTGTGTGTGTGAGTGTGTATGACGCTATGATGTCTAGAGGAGTGTGTGTATGAGTGTGTGTGACGCTATGATGTCTAGAGGAGTGTGTGTGTGAGTGTGTATGACGCTATGATGTCTAGAGGAGTGTGTGTATGAGTGTGTGTGACGCTATGATGTCTAGAGTAACGTGTGTGTGAGTGTGTGTGACGCTATGATGTCTAGAGTAACGTGTGTGTGAGTGTGTATGACGCTATGATGTCTAGAGTAACGTGTGTGTGAGTGTGTATGACGCTATGATGTCTAGAGTAACGTGTGTGTGAGTGTGTATGACGCTATGATGTCTAGAGTAACGTGTGTGTGTGAGTGTGTATGACGCTATGATGTCTAGAGGAGTGTGTGTGTGAGTGTGTATGACGCTATGATGTCTAGAGTAACGTGTGTGTGAGTGTGTATGACGCTATGATGTCTAGAGTAACGTGTGTGTATGAGTGTGTATGACGCTATGATGTCTAGAGGAGTGTGTGTGTGAGTGTGTATGACGCTATGATGTCTAGAGTAACGTGTGTGTGTGAGTGTGTATGACGCTATGATGTCTAGAGTAACGTGTGTGTGAGTGTGTATGACGCTATGATGTCTAGAGGAGTGTGTGTGTATGAGTGTGTATGACGCTATGATGTCTAGAGTAACGTGTGTGTGTGAGTGTGTATGACGCTATGATGTCTAGAGTAACGTGTGTGTGAGTGTGTATGACGCTATGATGTCTAGAGGAGTGTGTGTGTGAGTGTGTGTGACGCTATGATGTCTAGAGGAGTGTGTGTGTGTGTGAGTGTGTATGACGCTATGATGTCTAGAGTAACGTGTGTGTGAGTGTGTATGACGCTATGATGTCTAGAGGAGTGTGTGTGTGAGTGTGTATGACGCTATGATGTCTAGAGTAACGTGTGTGTGAGTGTGTATGACGCTATGATGTCTAGAGGAGTGTGTGTGTGAGTGTGTATGACGCTATGATGTCTAGAGTAACGTGTGTGTGAGTGTGTATGACGCTATGATGTCTAGAGGAGTGTGTGTGTGAGTGTGTATGACGCTATGATGTCTAGAGGAGTGTGTGTGTGAGTGTGTATGACGCTATGATGTCTAGAGTAACGTGTGTGTGAGTGTGTATGACGCTATGATGTCTATAGGAGTGTGTGTGAGTGTGTATGACGCTATGATGTCTAGAGGAGTGTGTGTGTGAGTGTGTATGACGCTATGATGTCTAGAGTAACGTGTATGTGTGAGTGTGTATGACGCTATGATGTCTAGAGTAACGTGTGTATGTGAGTGTGTATGACGCTATGATGTCTAGAGTAACGTGTGTGTGAGTGTGTATGACGCTATGATGTCTAGAGTAACGTGTGTGTGTGAGTGTGTATGACGCTATGATGTCTAGAGGAGTGTGTGTGTGAGTGTGTATGACGCTATGATGTCTAGAGGAGTGTGTGTGTGAGTGTGTATGACGCTATGATGTCTAGAGGAGTGTGTGTGTATGAGTGTGTATGACGCTATGATGTCTAGAGTAACGTGTGTGTGTGAGTGTGTATGACGCTATGATGTCTAGAGTAACGTGTGTGTGTGAGTGTGTATGTCGCTATGATGTCTAGAGTAACGTGTGTGTGAGTGTGTATGACGCTATGATGTCTAGAGTAACGTGTGTGTGAGTGTGTATGACGCTATGATGTCTAGAGTAACGTGTGTGTATGAGTGTGTATGACGCTATGATGTCTAGAGGAGTGTGTGTATGAGTGTGTATGACGCTATGATGTCTAGAGGAGTGTGTGTGTGAGTGTGTATGACGCTATGATGTCTAGAGGAGTGTGTGTGTGAGTGTGTATGACGCTATGATGTCTAGAGGAGTGTGTGTGTGAGTGTGTATGACGCTATGATGTCTAGAGTAACGTGTGTGTGAGTGTGTGTGACGCTATGATGTCTAGAGGAGTGTGTGTGTGAGTGTGTATGACGCTATGATGTCTAGAGTAACGTGTGTGTGAGTGTGTATGACGCTATGATGTCTAGAGTAACGTGTGTGTGTGAGTGTGTATGACGCTATGATGTCTAGAGTAACGTGTGTGTGAGTGTGTGTGACGCTATGATGTCTAGAGGAGTGTGTGTGTGAGTGTGTGTGACGCTATGATGTCTAGAGGAGTGTGTGTATGAGTGTGTGTGACGCTATGATGTCTAGAGGAGTGTGTGTGTGAGTGTGTATGACGCTATGATGTCTAGAGTAACGTGTGTGTATGAGTGTGTATGACGCTATGATGTCTAGAGGAGTGTGTGTGTGAGTGTGTATGACGCTATGATGTCTAGAGTAACGTGTGTGTGTGAGTGTGTATGACGCTATGATGTCTAGAGTAACGTGTGTGTGAGTGTGTATGACGCTATGATGTCTAGAGTAACGTGTGTGTGTGAGTGTGTATGACGCTATGATGTCTAGAGTAACGTGTGTGTGAGTGTGTATGACGCTATGATGTCTAGAGTAACGTGTGTGTGAGTGTGTATGACGCTATGATGTCTAGAGTAACGTGTGTGTGAGTGTGTATGACGCTATGATGTCTAGAGGAGTGTGTGTGTGAGTGTGTATGACGCTATGATGTCTAGAGTAACGTGTGTGTGTGAGTGTGTATGACGCTATGATGTCTAGAGGAGTGTGTGTGTGAGTGTGTATGACGCTATGATGTCTAGAGGAGTGTGTGTGTGAGTGTGTGTGACGCTATGATGTCTAGAGTAACGTGTGTGTGAGTGTGTATGACGCTATGATGTCTAGAGGAGTGTGTGTGTGTGAGTGTGTGTGACGCTATGATGTCTAGAGGAGTGTGTGTGTGAGTGTGTATGACGCTATGATGTCTAGAGGAGTGTGTGTGTGAGTGTGTATGACGCTATGATGTCTAGAGTAACGTGTGTGTGAGTGTGTATGACGCTATGATGTCTAGAGGAGTGTGTGTGTGTGAGTGTGTGTGACGCTATGATGTCTAGAGGAGTGTGTGTGTGAGTGTGTATGACGCTATGATGTCTAGAGGAGTGTGTGTATGAGTGTGTGTGACGCTATGATGTCTAGAGGAGTGTGTGTGTGAGTGTGTATGACGCTATGATGTCTAGAGTAACGTGTGTGTGAGTGTGTATGACGCTATGATGTCTAGAGTAACGTGTGTGTGAGTGTGTATGACGCTATGATGTCTAGAGTAACGTGTGTGTGTGAGTGTGTATGACGCTATGATGTCTAGAGGAGTGTGTGTGTGTGAGTGTGTATGACGCTATGATGTCTAGAGGAGTGTGTGTGTGTGTGAGTGTGTATGACGCTATGATGTCTAGAGGAGTGTGTGTGTGAGTGTGTATGACGCTATGATGTCTAGAGTAACGTGTGTGTGAGTGTGTATGACGCTATGATGTCTAGAGGAGTGTGTGTATGAGTGTGTGTGACGCTATGATGTCTAGAGGAGTGTGTGTGTGAGTGTGTATGACGCTATGATGTCTAGAGTAACGTGTGTGTGAGTGTGTATGACGCTATGATGTCTAGAGTAACGTGTGTGTGAGTGTGTATGACGCTATGATGTCTAGAGTAACGTGTGTGTGAGTGTGTATGACGCTATGATGTCTAGAGTAACGTGTGTGTGTGAGTGTGTATGACGCTATGATGTCTAGAGTAACGTGTGTGTGAGTGTGTGTGACGCTATGATGTCTAGAGGAGTGTGTGTGTGAGTGTGTGTGACGCTATGATGTCTAGAGGAGTGTGTGTATGAGTGTGTGTGACGCTATGATGTCTAGAGGAGTGTGTGTGTGAGTGTGTATGACGCTATGATGTCTAGAGTAACGTGTGTGTATGAGTGTGTATGACGCTATGATGTCTAGAGGAGTGTGTGTGTGAGTGTGTATGACGCTATGATGTCTAGAGTAACGTGTGTGTGTGAGTGTGTATGACGCTATGATGTCTAGAGTAACGTGTGTGTGAGTGTGTATGACGCTATGATGTCTAGAGTAACGTGTGTGTGTGAGTGTGTATGACGCTATGATGTCTAGAGTAACGTGTGTGTGAGTGTGTATGACGCTATGATGTCTAGAGTAACGTGTGTGTGAGTGTGTATGACGCTATGATGTCTAGAGTAACGTGTGTGTGAGTGTGTATGACGCTATGATGTCTAGAGGAGTGTGTGTGTGAGTGTGTATGACGCTATGATGTCTAGAGTAACGTGTGTGTGTGAGTGTGTATGACGCTATGATGTCTAGAGGAGTGTGTGTGTGAGTGTGTATGACGCTATGATGTCTAGAGGAGTGTGTGTGTGAGTGTGTGTGACGCTATGATGTCTAGAGTAACGTGTGTGTGAGTGTGTATGACGCTATGATGTCTAGAGGAGTGTGTGTGTGTGAGTGTGTGTGACGCTATGATGTCTAGAGGAGTGTGTGTGTGAGTGTGTATGACGCTATGATGTCTAGAGGAGTGTGTGTGTGAGTGTGTATGACGCTATGATGTCTAGAGTAACGTGTGTGTGAGTGTGTATGACGCTATGATGTCTAGAGGAGTGTGTGTGTGTGAGTGTGTGTGACGCTATGATGTCTAGAGGAGTGTGTGTGTGAGTGTGTATGACGCTATGATGTCTAGAGGAGTGTGTGTATGAGTGTGTGTGACGCTATGATGTCTAGAGGAGTGTGTGTGTGAGTGTGTATGACGCTATGATGTCTAGAGTAACGTGTGTGTGAGTGTGTATGACGCTATGATGTCTAGAGTAACGTGTGTGTGAGTGTGTATGACGCTATGATGTCTAGAGTAACGTGTGTGTGTGAGTGTGTATGACGCTATGATGTCTAGAGGAGTGTGTGTGTGTGAGTGTGTATGACGCTATGATGTCTAGAGGAGTGTGTGTGTGTGTGAGTGTGTATGACGCTATGATGTCTAGAGGAGTGTGTGTGTGAGTGTGTATGACGCTATGATGTCTAGAGTAACGTGTGTGTGAGTGTGTATGACGCTATGATGTCTAGAGGAGTGTGTGTATGAGTGTGTGTGACGCTATGATGTCTAGAGGAGTGTGTGTGTGAGTGTGTATGACGCTATGATGTCTAGAGTAACGTGTGTGTGAGTGTGTATGACGCTATGATGTCTAGAGTAACGTGTGTGTGAGTGTGTATGACGCTATGATGTCTAGAGTAACGTGTGTGTGTGAGTGTGTATGACGCTATGATGTCTAGAGGAGTGTGTGTATGAGTGTGTGTGACGCTATGATGTCTAGAGGAGTGTGTGTGTGAGTGTGTATGACGCTATGATGTCTAGAGGAGTGTGTGTATGAGTGTGTGTGAGTGTGTATGACGCTATGATGTCTAGAGTAACGTGTGTGTGTGAGTGTGTGTGACGCTATGATGTCTAGAGTAACGTGTGTGTGAGTGTGTGTGACGCTATGATGTCTAGAGTAACGTGTGTGTGAGTGTGTATGACGCTATGATGTCTAGAGTAACGTGTGTGTGAGTGTGTATGACGCTATGATGTCTAGAGTAACGTGTGTGTGTGAGTGTGTGTGACGCTATGATGTCTAGAGTAACGTGTGTGTGAGTGTGTATGACGCTATGATGTCTAGAGTAACGTGTGTGTGAGTGTGTATGACGCTATGATGTCTAGAGTAACGTGTGTGTGTGAGTGTGTATGACGCTATGATGTCTAGAGGAGTGTGTGTGTGTGTGAGTGTGTATGACGCTATGATGTCTAGAGGAGTGTGTGTGTGAGTGTGTATGACGCTATGATGTCTAGAGGAGTGTGTGTATGAGTGTGTATGACGCTATGATGTCTATAGGAGTGTGTGTGTGAGTGTGTGTGACGCTATGATGTCTAGAGGAGTGTGTGTGTGAGTGTGTATGACGCTATGATGTCTAGAGGAGTGTGTGTGTGAGTGTGTATGACGCTATGATGTCTAGAGGAGTGTGTGTGTGAGTGTGTATGACGCTATGATGTCTAGAGGAGTGTGTGTGTGAGTGTGTATGACGCTATGATGTCTATAGGAGTGTGTGTGTGAGTGTGTGTGACGCTATGATGTCTAGAGGAGTGTGTGTGTGAGTGTGTATGACGCTATGATGTCTAGAGTAACGTGTGTGTATGAGTGTGTATGACGCTATGATGTCTAGAGGAGTGTGTGTGTGAGTGTGTATGACGCTATGATGTCTAGAGTAACGTGTGTGTGAGTGTGTATGACGCTATGATGTCTAGAGGAGTGTGTGTGTATGAGTGTGTATGACGCTATGATGTCTAGAGGAGTGTGTGTGTGAGTGTGTATGACGCTATGATGTCTAGAGTAACGTGTGTGTGAGTGTGTATGACGCTATGATGTCTAGAGGAGTGTGTGTGTGAGTGTGTATGACGCTATGATGTCTAGAGTAACGTGTGTGTGTGAGTGTGTATGACGCTATGATGTCTAGAGGAGTGTGTGTGTGAGTGTGTATGACGCTATGATGTCTAGAGGAGTGTGTGTGTGAGTGTGTATGACGCTATGATGTCTAGAGGAGTGTGTGTATGAGTGTGTATGACGCTATGATGTCTAGAGTAACGTGTGTGTGTGAGTGTGTATGACGCTATGATGTCTAGAGGAGTGTGTGTGTATGAGTGTGTGTGATGCTATGATGTCTAGAGTAACGTGTGTGTGAGTGTGTATGACGCTATGATGTCTAGAGTAACGTGTGTGTGTGAGTGTGTATGACGCTATGATGTCTAGAGGAGTGTGTGTGTGAGTGTGTATGACGCTATGATGTCTAGAGTAACGTGTGTGTGAGTGTGTATGACGCTATGATGTCTAGAGGAGTGTGTGTGTGAGTGTGTGACGCTATGATGTCTAGAGTAACGTGTGTGTGAGTGTGTATGACGCTATGATGTCTAGAGGAGTGTGTGTGTGAGTGTGTATGACGCTATGATGTCTAGAGTAACGTGTGTGTGAGTGTGTATGACGCTATGATGTCTAGAGGAGTGTGTGTGTGTGAGTGTGTGTGACGCTATGATGTCTAGAGGAGTGTGTGTGTGAGTGTGTATGACGCTATGATGTCTAGAGGAGTGTGTGTATGAGTGTGTGTGACGCTATGATGTCTAGAGGAGTGTGTGTGTGAGTGTGTATGACGCTATGATGTCTAGAGTAACGTGTGTGTGAGTGTGTATGACGCTATGATGTCTAGAGTAACGTGTGTGTGAGTGTGTATGACGCTATGATGTCTAGAGTAACGTGTGTGTGTGAGTGTGTATGACGCTATGATGTCTAGAGGAGTGTGTGTGTGTGAGTGTGTATGACGCTATGATGTCTAGAGGAGTGTGTGTGTGTGTGAGTGTGTATGACGCTATGATGTCTAGAGGAGTGTGTGTGTGAGTGTGTATGACGCTATGATGTCTAGAGTAACGTGTGTGTGAGTGTGTATGACGCTATGATGTCTAGAGGAGTGTGTGTATGAGTGTGTGTGACGCTATGATGTCTAGAGGAGTGTGTGTGTGAGTGTGTATGACGCTATGATGTCTAGAGTAACGTGTGTGTGAGTGTGTATGACGCTATGATGTCTAGAGTAACGTGTGTGTGAGTGTGTATGACGCTATGATGTCTAGAGTAACGTGTGTGTGTGAGTGTGTATGACGCTATGATGTCTAGAGGAGTGTGTGTATGAGTGTGTGTGACGCTATGATGTCTAGAGGAGTGTGTGTGTGAGTGTGTATGACGCTATGATGTCTAGAGGAGTGTGTGTATGAGTGTGTGTGAGTGTGTATGACGCTATGATGTCTAGAGTAACGTGTGTGTGTGAGTGTGTGTGACGCTATGATGTCTAGAGTAACGTGTGTGTGAGTGTGTGTGACGCTATGATGTCTAGAGTAACGTGTGTGTGTGAGTGTGTGTGACGCTATGATGTCTAGAGTAACGTGTGTGTGAGTGTGTATGACGCTATGATGTCTAGAGTAACGTGTGTGTGAGTGTGTATGACGCTATGATGTCTAGAGTAACGTGTGTGTGAGTGTGTATGACGCTATGATGTCTAGAGTAACGTGTGTGTGAGTGTGTATGACGCTATGATGTCTAGAGTAACGTGTGTGTGAGTGTGTATGACGCTATGATGTCTAGAGTAACGTGTGTGTATGAGTGTGTATGACGCTATGATGTCTAGAGGAGTGTGTGTGTGAGTGTGTATGACGCTATGATGTCTAGAGTAACGTGTGTGTGTGAGTGTGTATGACGCTATGATGTCTAGAGTAACGTGTGTGTGTGAGTGTGTGTGACGCTATGATGTCTAGAGTAACGTGTGTGTGAGTGTGTATGACGCTATGATGTCTAGAGTAACGTGTGTGTGAGTGTGTATGACGCTATGATGTCTAGAGTAACGTGTGTGTGTGAGTGTGTATGACGCTATGATGTCTAGAGGAGTGTGTGTGTGTGTGAGTGTGTATGACGCTATGATGTCTAGAGGAGTGTGTGTGTGAGTGTGTATGACGCTATGATGTCTAGAGGAGTGTGTGTATGAGTGTGTATGACGCTATGATGTCTATAGGAGTGTGTGTGTGAGTGTGTGTGACGCTATGATGTCTAGAGGAGTGTGTGTGTGAGTGTGTATGACGCTATGATGTCTAGAGGAGTGTGTGTGTGAGTGTGTATGACGCTATGATGTCTAGAGGAGTGTGTGTGTGAGTGTGTATGACGCTATGATGTCTAGAGGAGTGTGTGTGTGAGTGTGTATGACGCTATGATGTCTATAGGAGTGTGTGTGTGAGTGTGTGTGACGCTATGATGTCTAGAGGAGTGTGTGTGTGAGTGTGTATGACGCTATGATGTCTAGAGTAACGTGTGTGTATGAGTGTGTATGACGCTATGATGTCTAGAGGAGTGTGTGTGTGAGTGTGTATGACGCTATGATGTCTAGAGTAACGTGTGTGTGAGTGTGTATGACGCTATGATGTCTAGAGGAGTGTGTGTGTATGAGTGTGTATGACGCTATGATGTCTAGAGGAGTGTGTGTGTGAGTGTGTATGACGCTATGATGTCTAGAGTAACGTGTGTGTGAGTGTGTATGACGCTATGATGTCTAGAGGAGTGTGTGTATGAGTGTGTATGACGCTATGATGTCTAGAGTAACGTGTGTGTGTGAGTGTGTATGACGCTATGATGTCTAGAGGAGTGTGTGTGTATGAGTGTGTGTGATGCTATGATGTCTAGAGTAACGTGTGTGTGAGTGTGTATGACGCTATGATGTCTAGAGTAACGTGTGTGTGTGAGTGTGTATGACGCTATGATGTCTAGAGGAGTGTGTGTGTGAGTGTGTATGACGCTATGATGTCTAGAGTAACGTGTGTGTGAGTGTGTATGACGCTATGATGTCTAGAGGAGTGTGTGTGTGAGTGTGTGACGCTATGATGTCTAGAGTAACGTGTGTGTGAGTGTGTATGACGCTATGATGTCTAGAGGAGTGTGTGTGTGAGTGTGTATGACGCTATGATGTCTAGAGGAGTGTGTGTATGAGTGTGTATGACGCTATGATGTCTAGAGGAGTGTGTGTGTGAGTGTGTATGACGCTATGATGTCTAGAGTAACGTGTGTGTGTGAGTGTGTATGACGCTATGATGTCTAGAGGAGTGTGTGTGTGAGTGTGTATGACGCTATGATGTCTAGAGTAACGTGTGTGTGAGTGTGTATGACGCTATGATGTCTAGAGGAGTGTGTGTATGAGTGTGTATGACGCTATGATGTCTAGAGGAGTGTGTGTGTGAGTGTGTATGACGCTATGATGTCTAGAGTAACGTGTGTGTGTGAGTGTGTATGACGCTATGATGTCTAGAGGAGTGTGTGTGTGAGTGTGTATGACGCTATGATGTCTAGAGGAGTGTGTGTGTGAGTGTGTGTGACGCTATGATGTCTAGAGTAACGTGTGTGTGTGAGTGTGTGTGACGCTATGATGTCTAGAGTAACGTGTGTGTGTGAGTGTGTATGACGCTATGATGTCTAGAGGAGTGTGTGTGTGAGTGTGTATGACGCTATGATGTCTAGAGTAACGTGTGTGTGAGTGTGTATGACGCTATGATGTCTAGAGTAACGTGTGTGTGAGTGTGTATGACGCTATGATGTCTAGAGGAGTGTGTGTGTGAGTGTGTATGACGCTATGATGTCTAGAGGAGTGTGTGTATGAGTGTGTATGACGCTATGATGTCTAGAGGAGTGTGTGTGTGTGAGTGTGTATGACGCTATGATGTCTAGAGTAACGTGTGTGTATGAGTGTGTATGACGCTATGATGTCTAGAGTAACGTGTGTGTGTGAGTGTGTATGACGCTATGATGTCTAGAGGAGTGTGTGTGTGTGAGTGTGTGTGACGCTATGATGTCTAGAGTAACGTGTGTGTATGAGTGTGTATGACGCTATGATGTCTAGAGGAGTGTGTGTGAGTGTGTATGACGCTATGATGTCTAGAGGAGTGTGTGTGTGTGAGTGTGTATGACGCTATGATGTCTAGAGGAGTGTGTGTGTGAGTGTGTATGACGCTATGATGTCTAGAGTAACGTGTGTGTGTGAGTGTGT
>NC_137925.1:35596569-35619069 GCF_963457725.1 Sprattus sprattus | reverse complement strand
CGTGTGTGTGTATGTGTGAGCATGTATGTATTTGTATTTATGTGTGTGTCTGTTTGTATTTATGTTACTATGTCCGGCTCACAGACATGACAAATAACAGAAGTTCACACAGAGTTTAAAGCCAAAACACAATGGATTTATTAGCAACTAGCCAGGACACTAATACACCAAGCTACGGTGAGGTGTGGAAGTCAATGGATCAGTAAGGTTGGAGTGTATGCATGCATGCTAGGTCAGTAAATGGAGTGTTGTATCGCAAGAAGTACGCCCGGATGAGCATGGCGCGAGCAGAGCGTAGAGAGCAAAGTTTCCCCTTTCTCTCTCTCTCTGAATCTCCTTTGAACCAGTGGGATGTGCTCTTATAGTATTGGGAACACCGCTCCCAGGTGTTCCCAAAGACTGACGAGCTGCGGGGCATCTGCAACACAAACACACAGACAAAGACAAACAGCCCACCCAGCAACCAAAAGAGGCGGGGTTGTCACAATGTGTGTGTGTAGCGTACCATAATGACAGCTACATGCTGGAGACGATGATTATAAGTGTGTATATATATGTGTGTGTGAGTGTGTGTGTGTGTGTGTGTGTGTGACAGCCTGTCTAGGGCTTTTGGATGTAACAGAACATTTTAAACTCGGGCCGACAACGGAATGAAAATAATCGTGTATTTATTCAACAAAGAATAACGTCACTTAAGGAAGGTGCAAAACGAACTCCACAATCAAACAAAAACCACAAGGCCTCGAGCACAGGCCTCCACAGCCTGACACACTCGCCAAGTCTCTCACACCAGGGTCAAAGTGGTGCCGGCAAAGGCCCGATGTTGGGCCTAGCGGCAACGAGGTGCTGCAGTGGTGGCAGCCAAAACAGAATGCGCGATTCCCCAAAAGCCAGTCACGTGCTATGGAGTCGACCGCTTTTAAAGGGCCGGAACTTCTAAAGGCCCAATGGGATTCAAGCCCCAATCAGCTGCACACCAACTCACCTGTAAGACACACAAGACAAAACAGAAGCACAAGCAAAACACATAGACAGACCCACAGGGTCGTAACAGTGTGTCTGTCTGTATTTATGTGTGTGTGTATGTATGTGTGTGTGTATTTATGTGTGTGTGTGTGTGTGTGTATATTTATGTGTGTGTGTGTGTGTGTGTGTGTGTGTGTGTGTGTGTGTATTTATGTGTGTGTGTTTCCTATAGAATGCGTTTGTGCAGCTGTCTCTGGCGTACCGTAATGACAGCTACACGCTGGAGACGCGTCTGAAGCAGGCAGAGAGGGAGAGAAACCTCACAGAGGAGAACACAGAGAAGGAGCTGGAGGAGTTCAAGGGCTCGCTGAAGGTATGTGAGGTGTGTGAGGTGTGTGAGGTGTGTGTGTGTGTGAGGTGTGTGTGTGTGTGTGTGTGTGTGCGTGTGTCGGTGTGTCTGTGTCTGTGTCTGTGTCTGTGTCTGTGCCTGTGTCTGTGCCTGTGTCTGTGTCTGTGTCGGTGTGTCTGTGCCTGTGTCTGTGTCTGTGTCTGTGTCTGTGCCTGTGTCTGTGCCTGTGCCTGTGTCTGTGTCTGTGTCTGTGTCGGTGTGTCTGTGTCTGTGTCTGTGCCTGTGCCTGTGCCTGTGTCTGTGTCGGTGTGTCTGTGTCTGTGTCTGTGTCTGTGCCTGTGTCTGTGTCTGTGTCTGTGTCTGTGTCTGTGTCTGTGCCTGTGCCTGTGTCTGTGTCTGTGTCTGTGTCTGTGTCTGTGCCTGTGTCTGTGCCTGTGTCTGTGCCTGTGTCTGTGTCTGTGTCTGTGCCTGTGTCTGTGCCTGTGTCTGTGTCTGTGTCGGTGTGTCTGTGTCTGTGCCTGTGCCTGTGTCTGTGTCTGTGTCTGTGCCTGTGTCTGTGCCTGTGTCTGTGTCTGTGCCTGTGTCTGTGTCTGTGTCTGTGCCTGTGCCTGTGTCTTTGCCTGTGTCTGTGCCTGTGTCTGTGTCTGTGTCTGTGTCGGTGTGTCTGTGTCTGTGTCTGTGCCTGTGTCTGTGTCTGTGTCTGTGTCTGTGTCTGTGTCTGTGTCTGTGTCTGTGCCTGTGTCTGTGCCTGTGTCTGTGTCTGTGTCTGTGTCGGTGTGTCTGTGTCTGTGTCTGTGTCTGTGTCTGTGCCTGTGTCTGTGTCTGTGTCTGTGTCTGTGTCTGTGTCTTTTTGTATGTCAGTATCTGAATATATTGGCTCACTGAAGCCTAGGATACATTTTGATAAGTTTATATATGTGGGTGTCTGTCACTGTCTCCATCTGTGGGTGTGTTTGTGTGTGTGTGTGTGTGTGTGTGTGTCTGGTGTGTGTGTGTGTGTGTATGTGTGTGTGTGTGTGTGTGGTTATTTCAGGGTTCATCATGTTTGTGGCAGAGTATGGATCAGCGAGAAGAGTACCAGCGCCTCCAGGAGACATTGGCGGTACTGCAGCGTCTGGCCATCCGCCTGTCAAGCCGAGCCGAGATGGTGGGAGCAGTACGCCAGGTGACTGTGCCTATGTGTGTGTCTGTTTGTTTGTGTATACAGTATATGTGTGTGTGTGTGTGTGTGTGTGTGTGTGTCTGTGTGTTTGTGTGTGTGTGTGTGTGTGTGTGTATGTGTGTCTGTTTGTATGTGTTTGTGTGTCTGTCTATATGTGTGTGTGTGTTTGTGTGTATGTGTGTATATGTGTGTGTGTGTGTGTGTGTGTTTGTGTGTATGTGTGTATATGTGTGTGTGTGTGTGTGTGTGTGTGTGTGTGTGTATGTGTATGTGTATGTGTGTGTGTGTGTGTGTGTGTGTGTGTGTGTGTGTGTGTGTGTGTGTGTGTGTGTGTGTGTGGTGTGTGTGTATGTGTGTATGTATTTGTGTGTTTGTGACCCCTTCCTTGTTCTCATGGGAAGACTGTTTGTTTAGAAGCCTATCTGTCTATCTGTGTGAGAGTGTGTGTGTGTCTGTGCGAGAGTGTGTATATGTGTGTGTGAATGTATGTGTAAGTGTCTGTGTGTGTGAGTGTCTGTGTGTGTGTGTGTATGTGTGTCTGTGTTTGTGTGTGTATATGTGTGTGTGTGCGAGGTTATGTGAGAGCCAAAATAAACCTCTGTATTGAGGAGGGACTGGTATGTCCGCTGTCGTGGTGATAAGAGGCAGACTCCTGACTTTCTTATGTCTGAGAGAGTTGTGTGTGTGTGGGTGTATGTGTGTGTGTGTGTCTGTGTGTGTCTGTGTTTGTGTGTGCGTGATAGAGTTGTGTGTGTGTCTCTGTATATGTGTATCTGTATGTGTGTCTGTTTGTGTTTCTGTGTCTGTTTGTGTTATTGTTTGTGTGTGTGTGTCTTTCTGTATGTGTGTGTGTGTGTGTGTATATGTGTGTGTGAGTGTGTGTGTGCGGCCTGATGTTCCCTATCGCTGTGGGACAGCGATGTGATTGACAGGAAATGACCTGTTCATTGACCAATCAAAGTACTTTCTATTCACGCCGGAAGGCCGAATTGCGGCAAATCGAATTGCGGCTGAGCCCGCCCCCTCAGGTCCCTATATATTGAAGGTGACTATGCCGCTCATCCTCTTTTCGACCCTTCACCTTTGAGGTTACGGACTATCGACTAAGAACTCTACACGCTTTGCGTATCCTTTTGTCTTTTTGTGCTTATTACTCTTTCGAGTTGGTGAGTTTGGATTATTCCTTACTAGCTCTGAGTGGATATTTTACGCTTAAGCAAGTTGCTGTCTAGCTGGTGACCACGCTCGTCTTCGACTTGCTAGTTGCACTACTGCTTACATCGTGCTACGTTGATTAGCTCTTGCTAATTGTGTCTCTTTTCAGATCAAGATGTCCAGAGTCTACCCAGACTGTGGCCATGCCCGGGAGAAGGGTGACCGGCATCGCCGCTGTACGCTGTGCCTCGGCAGAGGGCACGCTGAGGTGGCGTTGTCCGGAGATATCCCTCCTGCTTGTGCGCTCTGTGCAGCAATGACGACGGCACGAGTCACGAAACGCCTCTCTCTATGGGAGAGAGAGGACGTGCGTCCGGGGGTGCAGCCTGTGCTGTCCCGAGTGGTATCCCCGGACGGACGAGGCTCCCCTCGCCCTGGAAGCAGCAGTGGGCCTGGTGGTTTCCTTCGGGTAGCCGCTGGGTCCTCTTGCTCTTCCCCAGCGAGCTCGGTGGCCCCAGTCGCGGTGACTGCGGAGGCCGCCGAGCCGCTATCTGAGCTGGTGGAGGACACCGTTGCAGGGTATCCCTCCCCTGCTTCCCCCACGATGCGCCTCGGCCAGAAACCCGTGCTACCCACCAAGAGCGCTCGTCACATGGCGGTTCTGGCCGAGAAGGCTTACCTGGCTGCGGGGCAGTCCGCGTGTTCCACCAACACGGCGACGCTGCTCCAACGCTACCAAGCCAAGCTCCTCACGGAGCTCGCAGCTCGTTTGGGGGACGACGAGACGGTGTAGGAGCTACGGAGAGCAACGGATTTGTCTCTCCGCCTCACCAGATGCTCGTCGCAGGGGCTGGGGCGAGTCATGGGGGCTTCTGTGGCGACGCAGAGGTACCTGTGGCTCTCCCTGGCCAATCTTTCGGACAGGGAGAAAGCACCACTCCTTGACGCTCCAGTCAGCGTCAAGGGCGTGTCCGGTGATGCGTTGGGGGCGACAGCAGCAACACCAGCAGCAGCCAGCGGCACAGACAAGCTCCAGGGCCACGCACAAACCCACACGACGTGGTACGAGAGGGCGAGGCATACCGCAGGTGCCCTGATGTTCTTCGCCCCCTGAAACGAAAGGGTGGGAAGGTGGTGTGCCCGCCACCACCTGGGAAAGTCACCAGATGCGCTCATGTAAACCCCATGTCCAGCACGACGAAAATGTTTCTACAAGCACCACATTCCCATGTTCTCGACACTGTCCCGTTAGGCGCAGACACAAGACAAGCTTGCTTTTCCCCTCCTGCGATGCACCCGTTGCATTCGCAAAACCAATTTTTGATTCAAACCAAGAGGGGGAAACCCCAGATCTCACCCTCCTCCCTAGGAGTGGGGTCAGATCAAGGTTTAGACAGATTGGTGATGAGCGGCTTATTAGCCGACAAATTCAATATGAGCCCCAGGCTGGCAGACTGCGTTTTGAGCTGGCGCGCATGCGCAGTCTCGCCCTGGGTGCTGAAAACGATTTCAAGAGGTTACACTCTTCAGTTGGCCAGGCCTCCGCCCAGGTTTACGGGTGTAATTCAATCACGGGTGCCACGAGATCGCGCACATTTCCTTCAACAGGAGATAGATGCGTTACTCGTGAAAAGGGCTATAAACGTAGTGTCGCCAGAGAATGCAAGCTCAGGCCATTACAGCAAGTATTTCCTCGTCCCCAAGAAGGACGGGAATTATCGCCCTATATTAGATCTACGTATACTGAACAAGTCTCTCATGCCGCTGAAGTTCAAAATGTTAACTCCACGCCGGCTGATTCAGTTCATAAAGCCGAGCGATTGGCTGATCACGTTAGATCTCAAGGATGCGTACTTCCATGTTCCGATTCATCCCAGACACCGCAAGTATCTGAGATTCGCATTCGGCGGAGTAGCATACCAGTTCCACGCACTTCCATTCGGTCTCGTCCTAGCTCCGAGAGTATTCACAAAGTGCGTAGAGGCTGCCATCGCTCCATTGAGAAAAATAGGCATTCGCTTATTCAACTACCTGGTCGATTGGCTCCTGGCCTCTCGCTCAGAAGCAGAGGCAGTGCGGGAGTGCCATCTTGTGGTGGCACACCTGTACCGCCTCGGACTGGTTCTGAACAAAGAAAAAAGCTCGCCGCGTCCTCAGCAGGCAGTGCCCTTCCTAGGCATGACAGTAAACTCCGTTTCAATGACGTTGTGTCTGTCGCCAGCACGAATAGATGCTATCAGAGAATGCGTGCAGATGTTCAGACTAGGACAGAAGGTCTCATCCCTTCGCTGTCAGAAGCTCTTGGGATTGATGGCAGCCGCAGCAGTGGCACGCCCCCTCGGGATGCTTCAGGCGCGTCCATTCTAGGCGTGGTATCTGTCATTGAAACTCGACTCAACAAGTTTCGCTTGATCACAGTGGATCGCAGATGCTGGCAGGCCTTGGCCGTATGGCGATCCCCGCATTTCCTCTCGGAAGCGGCTCCGCTGGGTGCAGTAGTGAGCTGCATTATCGTCACCACAGATGCCTCCACTACAGGCTGGGGTGCGATATGCGAAGGATATTCTGTGAACGGGCTCTGGTCATCAACGCAAGCCACGTCACATATTAATGTGTTGGAACTGCGAACGATTTTCCTAGCGCTTCGACATTTAATTCACATTCTAAGCGGGCGTCACGTTCTCGTCAGAACAGACAACATGTCTGCCATGGCCTACATAAATCGCCAAGGAGGGGTGCGCTCCCCTGCGCTTTATCATTGGGCGAGCCGACTGCTCCTGTGGGCAGCGAAGCGCATTCGCTCTCTCACAGCAGTGCATATACCAGGTCATCTCAATTACGGAGCCGATCTTCTGTCAAGGGGCAACCCTCGAGCAGCAGACTGGTGCCTTCACCGTCAGGTGATCAACCAGATTTGGCTTCGGTTTTACAGGGCACAGGTGGATCTGTTCACGAACAGAGAAAACGCCTGCTGCCCTCTGTGGTTTTCGCTGGGAGGCGACAACTCTCTGTTAGGCGTAGACGCGCTGAGCCAGCAATGGCCCAACATGCGTCTTTACGCTTTCCCTCCGGTTCCTCTGCTACATCAGGTAATCCGCAGAGTGGAAGAGGAGGGTTTGGAGTTGATATTCAGTTCAGTTTTCGATTGCCGGGGACAGGGTAGTATTGCGGCCTAACGCAGCATATACACCCAAAGTAATGACAACTCCGTTTCGTAACCAGGTCATTGAGTTGGCCGTATTCTTGCCCCCTCCTTTCGCATCAGCGGAGGAGGAGCGCTTGCACATGCTCTGCCCAGTGCGCGCTCTACGCATTTATGAAGAGCGCACCGGTTTATTCAGGCAATCGGATCAGTTATTCGTATGCTTTGGTGCAAGCGCCAAAGGCAAACCCCTGGCAAAGTCGAGCCTCTCCCGGTGGCTGGTGGAGGCTATCACTTTGTCCTATACAAGTTTGTCATTGGAACCCCGGAGAAACTTCGTGCGCATTCTACTTGTGGGGTTTCGTCATCCTGGGCCCTGTTTAAGGGTGTGTCAGTGGATGACATTTGCAAAGCTGCAAGCTGGAGCTCTCGCCACACCTTATTAATTACTACATATTAGATGTGGCAGAGCCCGGTTTCCTGCAGAGCGTGTTGCAGGCGAGTGATCTGTGATCATATGCAACATGCAATGTTTTATTAACTGCATGACTGTCTCCCTTTATGGATTAAAGGCGGACAGCGCAGATGGGTGTAAGTATTCATAAGCATGGGATCGGTGGTCCCGTTTCTCTTATATTGAATTCATTCCCCTTATAAGACACACTGCCGCCGCCACATTAACCTCTATGAGGGCAAGGCGAATGGGTTGGCGTGTGTATATGTATATTGGCCAAACCTGTTGCACGCGGGATTAGACACGGTCCCGTCAATCACATCGCTGTCCCACAGCGATAGGGAACATCTCGGTTATGGATATAACCTCGGTTCCCTGAGCTAGGGACCAGATGTGATAAGGTTGCGTGCACAGTGCGTGTTTTTCTTCTGGAGGCTCAAAGACTCAGAGTCTTTAGAGGATGAGCGGCATAGTCACCTTCAATATATAGGGACCTCAGGGTGGTGATTTGCCGCAATTCGGCCTTCCGGCGTGAATAGAAAGTACTTTGATTGGTCAATGAACAGGTCATTTCCCGTCAATCACATCTGGTCCCTAGCTGAGGGAACCGAGGTTACATCCATAACCGAGATGTTTGTTGATGTTGTGAGTCCAGAGCATTTCAGATGCAATCACTGAGTTAAAGCCTAGTTTGAATTGAATTGAGTTAAATCTGCCTGCTCCCACGGTATGCTTCGCCTCAACCCTAACCCTTACCCTTACCCTAACCCTCGCCCCTAACCCTTACCCTTGCCCTTAACCCTAACCCATTTAGGCACTGTGGCTACTGACAGCTAACATCATGTGCTGTGAAAGGAAAGGCGCATGAACACCATGTGTGTGTATGTGTGTGTGTGTGTTTGTTTGTGTGTGTGTGTGTGTGTGTGTGTGTGTGTGTGTATGATGTGTGTGTGTTTGTGTGGGTGTGTGTATGTGTGTGTGTGTGTGTGTGTGTGTGTGTGTGTGTGTGTGTGTGTGTGTGTGTGTGTGTGTGTGACAGGAGAGGCGCATGAACAAGGCCACAGAGGTGATGATGCAGTACGTGGAGAACCTGAAGAGGACGTATGAGAAGGATCATGCAGAACTCATGGAGTTCAAGAAACTAGCCAATCAGAACTCAAACCGTTGCTATGGAGGCTCCATAGATACTGGAGGTAAGTAAACATCACATCTCCTCAGATAGAGGTCGGATTTGTTCATGTATGCGTTTAACTGACTTTTCTCTGCACCTATGACATGACAAGACACTTTAAATTATGTGAGCATCACAAGTTCAGTACCGATTATGTTTGTGTATTTGCATGTGTGTGTGTGTGTGTGTGTGTGTGTGTGTGTGTGTGTGTGTGTGTGTGTGTGTAGGTATGTGTTGATGTGTGTGTGCATGTTTTTGTGTGTATGTGAGAGAGAGAGAGTGTGTTATTTGTGTATGTGTGAGAGAGAGAGTGTGTTATTTGTGTATGTGTGAGAGAGAGAGTGTGTTATTTGTGTATGTGTGAGACAGGGAGAATGTATGTAGATGTATATATGAATAGGGATGGGTATCGTTTGGGTTTTTTCCGATACCGGTACATAACCGATACTTTTAAAACGATACCGGTGCCTAAACGGTGCCAGAACCGATACTTTTTTTTTTTTTTTTAATTAAAGACATTAGGCATATTTATTGCCAAGGCAAATAGTTTTCTTTAAATTTAACAATATATTAACTGTTTGAGGTATACTATAAATAAAAATAAATACAAAACACTTGGCTTCAAACCTTTTAACTTCAAACTATGAACAATATATTAACTTATAACAACTGTTTACAGTATACTTAAATAAATATAAATAAATACATAATAAACTCTGTACACACACTTCACACTTCAGTAATACTTTTGCAGAAATATGAGCATGTTTGCCTTCAGAGTAAAACAAATATTAATTAGTTTGCATTTATTTAAACCCACTGGTTTCGTGAATGTGTACTGCCCCTTTAAAAGTTTAGCTTCAGGGCCTCTTGAGTTCTCTCCCCCATTTACACGCAATTTTGTTGTTGCATATGCTGCACGTTGCGTTGTTTGAATCTTTTTGTGCGAAATACAGCCACACTTTTGATCGTTTACCTTTCGGGATTTTCTCCGTTATATTGATGGCTAGCTCTGTTTGTGCTTGCTCTGTGCAGGGCTGCCTGCTCTTCGCTGTCAGACTGTTGCAATGTTATTGTAGCGTCCAAGTTAGTGCTCTCTTAAGAACTCACATTGAGAAGGAATATCTTTGGATGAGACGGTAGCTCTCCGTTTAATAAAGCGTATCCAACTTCTGCTTAGAACAACCACACTTATCTTGAAACCGAAACCACACGCAAGTCAACCCATTACCATGGCAACTCCTCAACACAAATCCCGTTTCCACTAGTCCCATACGGAATGCAGCGTGAGCGACACAGGCGAGAGTCTATATTGGGAGATGGAGCAGTTTTATATGTGCCCCACGGAATCTGTTATCAACACAAAAAAGTATACAGATCGTACTCAGAAAGATCTACGCCACTAACGTTACTTCTCGTTAGCTATCGCTAGTTTTGTTAAATTATAAAAATTTTAATAAAAAAAAAAAAAAAAAAAAAAAAAAATGATCTGCTCAGGCACCGAAAGGAAGCACCGAAATCTGCGTTGCATTTCGGTCCGGGTAGGTATCGGTTGTATGGAACCGGTGCCGTATTGGTACCGGTTCTCGGTACCCAACCCTATATATGAATGCATGTAAGTGTGTGTGTTTGTGTCCATGCGCATCTGTTAGTTTGTGTTAGTCTGTGTATGTGTGTAAATCCGTGCATGTGTGTGTTTGTGTGTGTGTGTGTGTGTGTGTATGCATATGTGTGTGTGTGTGTATTCATGTGTTTGTGTGTGTATACATGTTTCTGTGTCAGATGATGGAATCCCTCGGGCCTCCCGTTCCATGTCTCTCACCATGGGGAAGGTAAAGCAACGTCTACATAATCACACAAATAACACAGTCATTGTGTGTGTGTGTGTGTGTGTGTGTGTGTGTGTGTGTGTGTGTGTGTGTGTGTGTGTGTGTGTGTGTGTGTGTGTGTGTGCTTGTGTGTATTTGTGGAGGGCATTATGGGACAGCAGAGGTACAGTTACCTTAAGTGCGTGATGTGTGTGAAGTGTGTGATGGTGTGTAAGTAGTGTGATGTGTCAGTGATGTGTGTGAGTAGTGTGGTGTATGAGTAGTGTGGTGTGCTGTGCTGTGTGTTATGTGTGTGAGTAATGTGAAGTATGTAAGGTGTCTGAAGTGTGTGTGATGTGTGTGGGTTTGTGATGTGTATGATGTGTATAAAGTTTGTGATGTGAATTAGGTGTGGTGTGTGAATAGTGTTGTGTATAAAGTGTGTAGTGTGGTGTGTGTGTGTAGTGTGTGCGATGTAGTGTGTAAGGTGTGTAACGTTTGTGAGGTGTGTGGTGTGTGTGTAAGGTGTATAAAGTGTGTATGGTGTGTGGTGTGTCAGGTGTATAAATTGTGTGGTGTGTGATGTGTGTAAGGTGTATAAAGTGTGTGTGGTGTGTGATGTGTGTAAGGTGTATAAAGTGTGTATGGTGTGTGGTGTGTCAGGTGTATAAATTGTGTGGTGTGTGATGTGTGTAAGGTGTATAAAGTGTGTGTGGTGTGTGATGTGTGTAAGGTGTAAGGTGTACACAGTATGAGGTGTGGTGTGTGAGGTGTGTAAGGTGTATAGATTGTGTGATGTGTGTGAGTAGCGTGTGTGTGTGTGTGTGTGTGCGTGCGTGTGTGTGTGTGTTTGTGTGTGTGTGTAAAGTGTATGATGTGTGGGATGTGTGTAGGTGTTTGTGTGTGTCTGAAGTGTGTAGAGTGTGTGATGTCTGTGTGGTGTCGAAGTGTGTAAAGTATGTGTAAATTGTGTGATGTGTGTATGGTGTGTAAAGTGTGTGATGTGTTTTAAATGTGTGATGTCTGTGTGGTGTCGAAGTGTGTAAAGTATGTGTAAATTGTGTGTATGGTGTGTAAAGTCTGTGATGTGTTTTAAATGTGTGATGTTTGTGTGGTGTTTAAAGTGTGTGATGTGTGTGTGGTGTGTAAAGTGTGTGATGTGTGTGTGGTGTGTTAAGTGTGTGTGGTGTGTAAAGTGTGTAATGTGTTTTAAATGTGTGATGTGTGTGAGGTGTTTAAAGTGTGTGTGTGGTGTGTAAAGTGTTTGTGAGTGTGTGTGGTGTGTAAAGTGTTTGTGAGTGTGTGTGGTGTGTAAAGTGTGTGATGTGTGTGTGGTGTGTTAAGTGTGTGTGGTGTGTAAAGTGTGTAATGTGTTTTAAATGTGTGATGTGTGTGTGGTGTGTAAAGTGTGTGATGTGTGTGTGGTGTGTAAAGTGTGTGATGTGGGTGTGGTGTGTAAAGTGTGTGATGTGTGTGTGGTGTGTTAAGTGTGTGTGGTGTGTAAAGTGTGTAATGTGTTTTAAATGTGTGATGTGTGTGTGGTGTGTAAAGTGTGTGATGTTTGTGTGGTGTGTAAAGTGAGTGATGTGTGTGTGGTGTGTTAAGTGTGTAAAGTGTATAAAGTGTGTGATGTGTTTTAAATGTGTGATGTGTGTGATGTGTTTAAAGTGTGTGTGAGTGTGTGTGTGGTGTTAAAAGTAGGGATGGGTATCGTTTGGGTTTTTTCCGATACCGGTACATAACCGATACTTTTAGAACGATACCGGTGCCTAAACGGTGCCAGAACCGATACTTTTTTTTTTTTAAATTAAGGCGAGACACGGCAGGTGAAATATCGATTTTTTTCATGCCCTGGTCAAATTTGAGATTTTGGGCTAGTTTGCCTCTTTAACTTGTTATCTTTCATACTACCATAAAGAAAACGTCAAAATTACACATTTATGTGTCTGTTTCACTGCATTTAGTTCAGCCACGGCATCCATTTTCTCCTAAATTAACCAAGAATTCTCCCTTGAACCGCGTTCAGCGTTTCGTCTTTTTACACGACATCTGTCATGTCTGCTATGATTTTAAAGCTCTGAGCCTCGATAAGAAGGCTGTGTAATCCAAATATGGGCATTTCCTTTCTTTTCAGCAACCAATCCTGACTTTCTGAAGGGATTCATTGGCTGACGGCGCTTTCCTGCTAACGTGATTCGCTCAGTGCGTCACGTGTTGTCTTTAAATGCGGTTTTCTCAAAATGAGTGTTTTTTAATTTTTAGGTACACATTTCTCAGCCTATGTAGAACCTAGGTACACCACACTTCCCAGTTTCACACATAGCATTGTTATGAAGACATCTACGGACGGATTTATTTATAAATTGTTCCTGGCCAGATTTATGGGTCATTTTACCTGGAAATCATGGCGAAAATAGGGTTTTTAAGGCCATGGATAGTATATTTTGATTTCCCAGGTCATAAAAGCAGATATCCTAAAATCCATCTGAGGATGTTTTGTCATTTGATATATAAACAAAATAAAAAAAGAATTTTGGTCCTGGCTTTATCACAGTTTAAGATTCATGTACCGGAAATATATGCAAAAACGTGCATATTTAATGAGATCCCGCCTAATTAGCATAATTAAATATGCAAAATTCAAAAACTTGTAATACATTTTTTTCTTATAATGATGTATGTAATCAACTGGTAAAGTTTCATGGTGATCCCTTGTATTTAACATTTTTACCCTATTCACCTGCCATGTCTCGCCTTAAAGACATTAAAGGCTTATTTATTGCCAAGGCAAATAGTTTTCTTCAAATTTAACAATATATTAACTGTTTAAGGTATACTATAAATAAAAATAAATACAAAACACTTGGCTTCAAACCTTTTAACTTCAAACTATGAACAATATATTAACTTATAACAACTGTTTACAGTATACTTAAATAAATATACATAAATACATAACACACTCTGTACACACACTTCACACTTCAGTAATTCTTTTGCAGAAATATGAGTTTGCCTTCAGAGTAAAAAAAATATTATTTTGTTTGCATTTATTTAAACCCACTGGTTTCGTGAATGTGTAATGCCCCTTTAAGAGTTTAGGTTCAGGGCCTCTTGAGTTCTCTCCCCCATTTACACGCAATTTTGTTGTTGCATTTGCTGCACGTCGCGTTGTTTGAATCTTTTTGTGCGAAATACAGCCACACTTTTGATCGTTTACCTTTCGGGATTTTCTCCGTTATATTGATGGCTAGCTCTGTTTGTGCTTGCTCTGTGCAAGGCTGCATGCTCTTCGCTGTCATTAGACTGCAATGTTATTGTGGCGTCCGAGTTAGTGCTCTCTTAAGAACTCACACTGAGAAGGAATATCTTTGGATGAGACGGTAGATCTCCGTTTAATAAAGAGTATCCAGCTTCTGCTTAGAACAACCACACTTATCTTGAAACCGAAACCACACACAAGTCAACCCATTACCATGGCAACTCCTCAACACAAATCCTGTTTCCACTAGTCCCATATGGAATGCTACATTATCACCAATGAGCGTGAGCGACACAGGCGAGAGTCTACATTGGGAGCAGTTTTATATGTGCCCCACGAAATCTGTTAGCAACACAAAAAAGTATACAGATCGTACTCAGAAAGAGCTACGCCACTAACGTTACTTCTCGTTAGCTATCGCTAGTTTTGTTAAATTATTATTTTTTTAATAAAAAATAAAAAAATAAATAAATAAATCTGCTCAGGCACCGAAAGGAAGCACCGAAATCTGCGTTGCATTTCGGTCCGGGTAGGTATCGGTTGTATGGAAACGGTGCCGTATTGGTACCGGTTCTCGGTACCCAACCCTAGTTAAAAGAGTGTGGTGTGTGTGATGTCTGTTAGTAGTGTGTAAAGTGTATAAAGTGTGTGATGTGTGTGAGGTGTGTAAAGTCTGTTTTCCTCCACAGGCAATGCCACGCAGAAGAGTCAGTGTTGCCGTGGTTCCCAAATTTAACCTCCTCAACATCCCAGGCCAATCACTAGGCCAGATGCCCAGCCAATCACCAGGCCAGATGCCCAGCCAATCACCAGGCCAGACACCTGGTCAGACGAGCCTGAACAGTGGCCCCACCTCGGCACGAGGCCTAGGTCCTGCTCTCCCGGTCCTGGTGAGTTTAGGGGACATGTGGACACCACCACTGGGTCAAACTCACAACAACTTGTTTTTACTTTAAGTCCAGATTGGTGAAGTCAGGCGTCCAGACTTATCTAGGGTTAGGGTGAGTAGAGTAGAGTAGAGTAGAGTAGAGTAGAGTAGAGTAGAGTAGATTAAAGAAGAGTAGAGAAGAGTAGGGTAGGGTAGAGTAGAGGAGAGGAGAGGAGAGTAGGGTTGGGTAGAGTAGAGGAGAGGAGAGGAGAGGAGAGGAGAGGAGAGGAGAGGAGAGTAGGGTTGGGTAGAGTAGAGTAGAGTAGAGTAGAGTAGAGTAGAGTAGAGTAGAGTAGGGTAGTGTAAGGTTAGGCTGAGTAGAGCAGTGGTTCTCAACCTTTTTTCAGTGAAATATTTTTTCAGCCAAGTACCCCCTAACCAGCGCAAAGCATTTTTGATTGAAAAGAATATGTAATTCACAGCGCTATGCCATCATTGTCTGATTTATTAAACTGTCAACACTGAATATTGAACATTGAACATTGTTGCATTGAACTGAGTGCGTTTGCAATTACATTTTAGTAAGAACCTTGTGCTTGTGCTTCACTGAAAATCTTTGTCAGTCTTGGTGGCAGGAAGGCAACTGCTGTGATCAAGCTCTTCTACAGACACAGTCTGTTTCTCTGCTTTGTTCTGATCACAGTCATTGCAGAAAAGGAGGCCTCACATAAACAAGGGCGTCAGTTTGTTTTTAGAAGTGGTGGGGACAATAACCATAAGCTTGAGTGTGGTTTGAAAAGTGCTGGGTACCCTTATGTAAGCTATTCATCCATTCAACGTTGCATTACAATATGCTCTACAGTGTATTGTCAGGTGTTGAAAATCCCATTCGAACAATAAAAGATCATGTTTTGGCTTGTTTTGCAAAACGGTGTTGGGAACACCAGGGTATTGGCTCGGGATATGTAGGCTAATACTATTAATTCACATAGGACAAAGAACAGAATTGGCAACTGAACACTTCTCTTGACAGCAACAAAGTTTACCAGACAGTCAATGTCAGACTGTAAAGGGTGTATGAAATGAAACGATGTACTGAGCATCAACCAGAGGCGTAACAATGACTTGACTTCCCCCTTACCTTCGTAAAGTCAGAAGCAATGATAATGCAATTCTGCGAGACGCAGGCGAATGTACTTATGATGTACAATACACATTAAGGGTTGCCATTATGTTGTCATGAAAACACCAATGAACACAGTATTTCATCGACCAAACGGATTTTGGAGAAACAGTGTAAAATGAGCAGTAGACAGACAACACATGGGGAAACATTAATACAACTTCTTCAGGTGGTTATCAAACAGTATTGTGAATTACGAACATTTACATGGATTTATTGGAACAGCCGCTCGACAGCGCCTGCTGCAACAAAACAAACTTCCTCCAACAATATCTTATTCTTTTAACGACATTGAAGCGAAAAAATACATTTTTCAGTAGCATTAGGCGTATTATAAAACGTAACATGCAGGACGTTTAGAATGGCATTCTACGGTAAGAAACAATAGCAGAGCCATGCACACCTAGCCAAAGGCTGATGTAACCAAGTGGTTATCCACAATCTGAGCTTTTGCTATTTGTTGCACTCATGACTGCTGAGAGATCGCTGCTTGAAAAGCAGGACGTGAACTATAGGAGTTGACAGTATATTAGACAGTAAACGCTATGTGATTAGCCTACCCTGGTGGGTTTTTTCGGTCGCAATTGGTTTGCACATTTTTAAGAGTGGTGGGGACAAAATTCAAATCATGAATAGTGGTGGGGACATGTCCCCCCCGTCCCCCCCGTAACTGACGCCTATGCACATAAATATAAGGAGTAAAAGGGTAGTAGCTGCTCCAAAGCTTCCTCTCCCAGGTCAGGGTGCTCCTGCTTCACACACATCCAAAACTGTGTGAGTGTGGATTTGGCATACTTCATCTGGAGGCCAGTCAGATTACACTTCCAGGAGTCTTTCCTGATTAGTGACAGGTAGCTTGCTTCCATATGCTTTGGACAAGAGAAATGGGTTTCTCACCCAATCCAGCTGTGTAGTTTTCTCCTCCATGTCAGGAAAGTAAGACATTCAAAAATTTAAATTTCGAATCAAATTGGTCAAATGTCCCACGATGACCAACTTGACAGGAGCTCTGTCCACATCCTCACTAGAGAGAAAATCATCCACCTGAGGGAAGCAGGTGAAATTCCCCTGTTAAATCCCCCTGGCTCTTCTCCACAGCTCTGCTTTCTTCAGGACACCTCCCACCTTGTCATACAGGTTTAAAATGCTGGTGTCCTTTCCCTGCAGACATATTCAGTTCGTTCAATTTGCTAAATAGGCTATATCTGCCAGATAGCACATATTTGCAAGCCAGTCTGTGCGGCATGCATGGGGAGATCTGTGCTCAATCAAGGTGTGTACTCAGATCGTAATTCCAACAGCCGGTTAAGTATTCTCCCTCGAGAGAGAGCCATCGCATATCTGAGTGCAGCAGCAGTTGTGTGTGTTCAGCTTCCATGTTTTCGCGAAATCGTGCTTATTAAAGGCTACAGTTACTTGCCAAAACGATAGAAGACATTCCTCCGTGATTTCCCTAAGAAAAAAAATTTTCTTCACGCAAATGCGTAGCAACCCGCATTCTGACTTCAAGTTTCAATGACTTTCCGTTACGTTCAATTACCGGACTACTTGCGGACTGATATGAAAGATGTGAATTAGAAGCACAAAAGGCGTTGCCAATGACAGCGGATATAAACTTTTCGCAGCAGTGAAAATCAAGGAGCTACAAACCTGCGAACTCAGACATTTAACCCAAATAGCTATGGCCCATACAAACCAACTGAACATTCTGAATAGCCGTATAATAACTACTTTTAAAGGATTTTTGAATGGAGGCTAATTTGGAATATATCTTTTAAAAATCTCACGTACCCCCTGGACTACCTTCACGTACACCCGGTTGAGAACCACTGGAGTAGAGTATGCTTGACTAACTGTCGTTTTCCAACTCCAGTGTGAAGCCACAGTGAGGACTGGCCCTCCCAATGATTCAACACTACGCACCACGCCAGAGAGGTAACACACACACACACACCACACACACACACACACACTGCTCCTTAGAGGTAACACACACACACACACACACACACACACACACTTACTTACAGTGCCCTCCATAAATATTGGCACCCTTAGTTACCAAAACAGGCTATGAAAAAATATGTCTTTGCTGTTTAGCCTCTTTGTCTTTCACTCGAAATATTCAAAAAATTCTTACCTTTTCATTGAAGTAAAATTATTGAAAGAATTATTTTAATTTTTTACATTAAATAAATATTATTCTCCAAAACAGGTGTGCCACAATTATTGGCACCCCTTAATTTAATATTTTGAGCAGCCTCCCTTTGCCAAGATAACAGCTCTGAGTCTTCTCCTATGATGCGGGATGAGGTTGGTGAACATATGGCACGGGATCTGAGACCATTTTTACATACAGTGTCTCTCCAGATCCTTCAGATTCTGAGGTCAAAACTTATAGACTAGGCTCCAGCACTTTCCACAGATTTTCTATGGGGTTTAGATCGGGGGACTGTGATGGCCATTGCAAAACCTTTATTCTGCTGTCGGTGAACCATTTTTGTGTTGATTTTGAGGTGTGCTTCGAATCATTGTCCTGCTGGAAGGTCCAATTTTAAGCTCCCTAGAGGGGGCTGTTAGGCTGTTCATTTAATATCTGCAGGTATTTGATGAAGTCCATGGTACCAGGTATCTTAATAAGATGTCAAGGGCCTTTGGAAGAAAAACAGCCCCACAACATCAAAGATCCGCCACCATACTTCACTTCAAGTTATGGCTATCTTTCTGTCAATGCCAAACCCACCTTTGATGTTTGTTGCAAAAAAGCTTTATTTTGGTCTCATCTGACCATATAACTCTATAATAAAATCTGACTTACATTTGGCAAACTGTAAGCACTTTAGTTTGTTGTTGATTGACAGCAGAGGCTTTATTCTGGCAACCCTTTTAAACAACTTGTGGTGATGTAGGTGGCGTCTGATGGTAGTTTTTGGACTTTCTGACCCCAGGACTCATCTACGTAACCTCTGCAATTCTTAAGCTGTGATCCTTGGAGATTATTTTGCCAGTCGAACCATCCTCCACACAGTGCGTGGGGTCAATTTACAGACAGGTCTTCTTCCAGGCTGATTCCATACATCTCCTGTCGCTTTAATCGTCTTAACTATTGCCCTGATTGTGGAAATGGGTATTTCCAACTGTTTAGGTATTTTCTTATATCCCTATATCCGGGTTTCAGCAGCTTTACAGCTTTTATTTTGTCTTTCCCATCCTGATGGATAACCAAGGGTATTTGGCCTGTGGCACGTCATATTTATACCCCTGTGAAGCAGGAAGTCATGGTTGACCACTTAAGAGTTCCTAATCAAACAGGTGAACTTAAAAATAGGGTGTAACTCTAATGTAAAACATGACTGGTAATATACTTCAGTTTTATATACTTCAAGATTTTCTAGGGGTGCCAATAATTGTGGCACCCATGTTTTAGAGAAAGATATTATATGTAATGTCAAAAAAAAAAAAAAAAACAATAATTGTACTGAATATTTTGAGTGAAAGACCAAAAGGATAAACAGCAAAGATAGTTTTGGTCACATTCACTAAAGGTGCCAATAATTGTGGAGGACACTGTATCACAGTTAATTTGAACATGCACACAGACCCATATACTTATCTCTTACCATCACAATACATTTATACATGCACATATCACTTACCATCACAATTTACTACACATACACTCACACACACTGTATTAATGACCATCATGATGAATTGCACACACACACAGACACACACACACGACTTATCCTCACTTACCAGCACCATTAATTTACCCACACACAAACAGAGGGTATGTCTAAATTAATGATGTGTGTTTTTGTGTGTGTGTGTGTGTGTGTGTGTGTGTGTGTGTGTGTGTGTGTGTGTGTGTGTGTGTGTGTGTGTGTGTGTGTAAATGGTAGTGAAGGTAGGATTGTGTGTGTGTGTGTGTGTGTGTGTGTGTGTGTGTGTGTGTGTGTGTGTGAAAGAGAGACAGTATCAGTATTATGAATCTCATTTCCTGAATACTCTCTGAAGGCTGCTTTAGCACAAAATTCCCCCAGTGTGTGTGTGTGTGTGTGTGTGTGTGTGTGTGTGTCTGAAACTGGATCTTCTTGTTCATCAATGCAAAAATTGCACATACACATACACAGATACACACACAGACACAAACACACACAAACATTTTATATCTCCTGAAAAAGCTGTGTGTGCGTGTGAATGAACGGTGATGGTATGTTAGTGTGTGCGTGTGAATGTGTGTGTGTGTGTGTGTGTGTGAATGTATGGTGATGGTGTGTGAGTGCGTGTGTGTGTGTGTGTCAATGTATGGCGATAGTGAAGGTCAATCTCCAGCATGAGATGTTTACTTTACCCACAGGAAGTTCATGTCACTATCAGCAGGAAGGCTGCAGATAATTGTGTGTGTGTGTGTGTGTGTGTGTGTGTGTGTGTGTGTGTGTGTGTGTGTGTGTGTGTGTGTGTGTGTGTGTGTGTGTGTGTGTGTGTGTGTGTGTGTGTGTGTGTGTGTGTGTGTGTGTGTGTGTGTGTGTGTGTGTGTGTTGGGAGCCGTTATGCCTGTTAACCCTAACCCTCACCCCAGGTTATAATGCGGTAGGTTCTTATTCTTGAAAAACAGGATGTATCAAGCCAACACCAAATTCTGAATTCTGGAACAATTTAATTTCAATTCCCAGTTCCTTTTCCTGGTCCTGATGGTATTTTAGTTTTGCCCTCATTGTCGATATTTGTTCGTGTTTGTATGCAAGTGTGTGTGTGCTGGTGTGTGTCTGTGTGTGCTGGTGTGTGTGTGTGTGTGTGTGCTGGTGTGTGTGTGTACTGGTGTGTGTGTGTGTGTGTGTGTGTGTGCTGGTGTGTGTGGTGTGTGTGTACTGGTGAGTGTGGTGTGTGTGTGTGTGTGTGTGTGTGTGTGTGTGTGTGTGTGTGTGTGTGTGTATGTGGTGTGTGTGTACTGGTGTGTGTGTGTATGTGAACTGGTGTGTGTGTGTGTGTGTGTGTACTGGTGTGTGTGTGTGTGTGTGTGTGTGCTGGTGTGTGTCAATACCAAACCCCATAAAACTTGATTGTGAACTCCAAGGCCCTTTTTAAGGACTCCCTGTTCACACATTTCTCCATTGTGTTTGTGCTCGCGTGCGTCTGCCTGTTGTGTGTGTCTGCTCATTTGTGTGTGTGTGTGTGTCTGTGTGCTCATGTGTGTTTGTGTGTGTTTTAAGGACATTTCTCCATTGTGCTTTTGATTGCGTGTGTCTGAGGAACGCAGGTGTCCATCAGTGCTGCTTCTCTTTGAACTTTAACAATTTTCCATCAAAACAAGTCCGGCTCCTTCCTCCTAGTGTGAAGCTAATGCACGTCAGCTAACACTAACATACTTCAGTCCCTTCCACTGCTGCTGGCTCACGCTAGCATCTGCTGGCTAACGCCTCACACTAGTGTGAAGCTAATGCACGTCAGCTAACACTAACACACTTCAGTCCCTTCCACTGCTGCTGGCTCACGCTAGCATCTGCTGGCTAACGCCTCACACTAGCAGCTGAGCGAATGCTTTCACACATTCAGTGTGAAGCCAACGACCATCAGCTAACACTAACACATTTCACGGTAAAGCTAATGGCCATCAGCTAACAGGTACACACATTTATATGTTATTTATTAATTATTCATTCCTTCATGTCACTTCCCCTTTCTTATCGAGTACCACTTTATTAGCAACAAAAATGGAACTCTAGCACCTCCTGGTCCAGTTATAAGTATAAGAACTGGCTGTAGTGAAAAACATGAATATGACGCTAACACTAATGCTAACTGCTCTCTCGGCTGTAGTGGGAAACAGAGTGAATATGACGCTAACACTAATGCTAACTGCTCTCTCGGCTGTAGTGGGAAACAGAGTGAATATGACGCTAACACTAATGCTAACTGCTCTCTCGGCTGTAGTGGGAAACAGAGTGAATATGACGCTAACACTAATGCTAACTGCTCTCTCGGCTGTAGTGGGAAACAGAGTGAATATGATGCCGTAGCTCCTGCCAAGAGCGTCAGCGTGGAGGAGATCCGCTCCGAACTCAAGGCCAAGATAGAGGAGGAGGCTTACAAAAAAGGGTACTGCCTCAACACACTCACTCTCACAGACACACACATTCACACTCACTCATGTGCACACACACACACACACACACACACACAAACACACACACACACACACACATTCACACTCAGTTACACACACACATTCACACTCAGTTACACACACACTGACACAATCACACTTTCTCTCTCACACACACACTCACATAGTGTACATATGCTCTGTTATATACACTACCGTTCAAAAGTTTGGGGTCACCCAGACAATTTCATGTTTTCCTTGAAAACTCACACTTGTATTTATCAAATGAGTTGCAAAATGAATAGAAAATATAGTCAAGACATTGACAAGGTTGGAAATAATGATTTTTATTTGAAAAATTAATTTTGTTCTTCAAACTTTGCTTTGGTCAAAAAAGACTCCATTTGCAGCAATACAGCTTTGGAGACCTTTGCATTCTAGCTGTTCATTTGTTGAGGTAATCTGTAGAAATTTCACCCCACGCTTCCTGAAGCACCTCCCACAAGTTGGATTGGCTTGATGGGCACTTCTTGCGTACCATACGGCCAATCTGCTCCCACAACAGCTCAATGGGGTGGAGATCTGGTGAATTCGCTGGCCACTCCATTACAGACAGCATACGAGCTGCCTGCTTCTTCCCTATATAGTTCTTGCATAATTTGGAGGTGCGCTTTGGGTCATTGTGCTGTTGTAGGAGGAAATTGGCTCCAATTAAGCACTGTCCACAGGGTATGGCATGGCGTTGCAAAATGGAATGATTGACTTCCTTATTTAAAATCCCTTTTACTTTGTACAAATCTTCCACTTCACCGGCACCAAAGCAGCCCCAGACCATCACATTACCTCCACCATGCGTGACAGATGGCGTCAG